>NC_072731.1:93022428-93256438 GCF_026930045.1 Uloborus diversus | reverse complement strand
GCTCTAGCTGGTTATGTTAAACATGTGTTCAAAAAGTATTAAATTAATGTGTATATATATTGAAGTCAAATGTGTTATTACACATTATGTAGTTGCGTTCATTTTCGTAATTTTTAATCTGGTATTAAGATATACTATAATTCTAATCTGGTATTAAGATGCACCATATGACCAAAAATATTGGGACACTTTCAAAAATTCACATTTTTAAAGATTTCTCAAGAAATAAAATACCAATTGCTTTGTAACTTTTGTCACCTAAAAGATATGCCCCAGCTGTCATTTTCCAATCAAAATTACTCGTGTTTAGGGAATCGGTAACGAATTAAGGAAAACAGAAGTGGTTTTTGATCATCATTCATAGTAAAGAGCTGATAATAAGCTGTAAATTTCAGAAATTAGTTAGCTGACTATGTACAGTTAAGTCAGACCAAACAACGAAAGTAGAAGCACAAATTTGAAAATTACAGCAGACACGTGTTTCGACGTTACAGGGAACGCCTTTTTCAATGCAAAAAATAATGAGCTTATGGATGAAAAGACATCCGACAAAAGCCAAGAGCAGATAAGCATGCAGCTTAAAAGATAAAAACAGCGGATTAGCCAAACACCAATGACAAAGTTATAAACCGATCAGGAACCAATAGGAATGCAAGCAAAGGCTAGGAGCTTTCTCTTAGGTACGACCCAGAAAGAAAGAATTCAATTGGACAAGGATTAAGCCGAAGCTTCAACAAAAGGAAAAGAAATTGTCAGTAACCGTGAACCGCAAGAAAGGAAAAGCAGAATGGAAAACCAAGAAATAAAATAAACAGAAACAAAAAATATTCGAAAAAAGGAAAAATAAAGATAAATAGAAGAAAATTGAGGGGGGGGGTGTCAATCAAGACAAAAAGGTAAAAATAAACAAAGGAAGATAGATATAAAAAAAAAAAAAAAAAAAAAAAAAAAAAAAAAATTTGAATTTTTGGCATCTAGAATTCAAATTATGTTTTTCGCAATCACGAGCGTGTGTGTTTGTGTAGGCGCATGCGTGTGGGTGCGTAAGTGTGTGCGTGTGTGTAGGCGTTCGTGTGTATGTGTGTGTAGGCGTTCATGTGTGTGTGTAGGCGTTCGTGTGTGTGTGTAGGCGTTCGTGTGTGTGTAGGCGTTCGTGTGTGTGGGACATGGACGCCACCGCCCAGCAAAAGTGGATTCCGGGGGACAGTGGTCAGGACCAGCCGCGCCGCCGCCGGTGGACGGTGGTGCTGCAGGCCTGGTCCAAGCTGAAAAAGGAACCACAACGCCAAAGACAGTCAAATGAAAGCAATAAGCAATCGTGACTGCTCAAAAAAAAAAAAAAAAAAAAAAAAAAAAAAAAAAAAAAAAAAAAAAAAAAAAAAGTGGGGGAATGGGGAAAGGACAGTATTAAAGATATGGGAGCCAAATGTTAGAAAAAAATGGAGCTGCACTAAGATCGTTAACTAAGTTAGAACTGTTCCTCAAAATATGAAAGGATTCCCAAAAGTCAAGATCTGATGAATTGGGGCATTTTTGGATAATCTGATAAGAGTTAAAATCAAAAGAGTGATTCGAATCCCAACAATGTTGAGCAATACTAGACTTATTTAATTGTTGTTTTTTCACATAATTTTGATGCTCTTTCAAGCGAATTTTTAAAGCACGCCGAGTCTGTCCAATATAGGCAAGTTTACAACTACAATTAATTCTATAAATTCCACAACAATTAAGAGGGTGAATAGGATCTTTGAGAGAAGAGAATGAAAGTTTATTAATAGGAGAGAACACCACCTGGAATTGGAAACGTTTTAGAATCTTAGCAACCTGATAGCTTACAGATGGAAAGAATGGCAAAACAACCAAATTCTTTCTGATGAAGGTTCGGTTAAGAACATTAGTTTGGGATTTATTTGAAAGTTTTTTATAAATGGAATCAATCAAAGTTGGCGGATAGTCTCTATCAATTGCCACAGCTTTAAGATAATTAAGTTCCACTTTAAGAAGTTCCGACGAAGAACAAATATTAATTGCGCGATAAACAAAAGAATTGAAAGCAGAATATTTTTGATTTGAAGGATGAGACGATAGTCTATGAGGAGGTAAAGAGACAGCAAAAGGTTTGCGATAAACAGTAGTTTCAAAACCAATTTCAGTACGAGAAACAAGTACATCAAGAAATGAAATGCAATTATTCCGTTCTTTCTCACAAGAAAACTGAATATGAGGATCAATGGAGTTTAAAATAGATAAAACCTCATCACTCTCAAACTGATTCAAGTTCATTAGAACAAAACAATCATCAACATACCGAACATAAAATTGGAACTGCAGTTTTTGGAACAGCTTAACCTCAAAATAATGCATGTAAATATCACTAAGAATGGGGCTAAGTGGGTTACCCATAGCCAGACCATCTAACATAATATAAAAATTCCCATTAAAAACAAAAGAACATTGCTTAAGACAAGTACGGGTAAGGAAAATTAAATCCTCAATTTCCGTATTGGTGAAATGAAATTCAGAAAGTCTTCTACGAAGGCATAACAATGAACCCTCGACGGGAACGTTTGTAAATAAAGAGTTAACATCAAAAGAAGCCATAAAAGAATTATTTGGAACGAAACTATGAATTTTTTTAACAAACTCAACAGAATTTTTAATAGTAAATAAATTGTGACTCCTAAGGGGAGAAAACACAGAGACTAAATATTTTGCAAGTTTGTACGAAGCCGTACCAATATTGGAAACAATCGGCCTGAAAGGAATACCAGCTTTATGCACCTTAGGTAAAGCATAAAATCTAGCACAATTAGCAATAGATGGAACAACAGAGCGTTTAACATTTGAAGGAATAGACTTAACAGACTTGACAGCAGATGCAATAGTTTTTAACTCTTTATCACTAGGATCTTTAGAAATTTCAGCATATGGCCCAGAAGAAATCAAATCATTAGTTTTATCAACATAAGATGATTTGTCAAGAACAACAATTTGGCCACCTTTGTCAGCTTTGGTAACAACCAGATCAGAATTCGAAACTAAGTCTTTAACAGAACGGCTAACAGTATTAGCAAATACAGGTTTAGAAATTTTCGAGTTAAAGTCAATATTAGAAGCTATAAGATGCCGAATCGAATCTTTTTGAGAGGAAGTTAAGGCACTAAATTTAAAAGCTTTCTCAACAGGAGCAATAAGCTTTGAAAAAGAAGGATTAACACTCACAGCAAAATTATCATTACATTTTAGAGCCTCAATTTGAGTGTTACTTAATGAAACGCTAGAAAGATTAACAACAACATTCTTATTAACAACAGGTAAATTATCAAGAGGAACATCATGAGAAGATTTACAAAGCATAGCTAATTTCTTTTTCAAAACAATTTGATGTTTATCAGAGGAACGAAGGGTTCTAGACCAAGAATTTCTGTCAATAATGTCAAAGTTGGGAATGGAATTAGAAACAGAAAGATGTAAATCATAAAGTTCACGTTCAATAAACGATAAATGTTTCCTAGTTTCCTGGATCGAAGCTCTGAGTAAAGCCAATTTCGACCGAAAGATTACTTTGTCAATTTTTACAGAACGTGGTAAATTACATTTCAAAGAAATAAACTTCGGAATAATTTTCTTGCGCCTACACTCTTGAAGAAATTTTAAATGGTTCAAAAAACGAAATTTCTTAATCCGAAGATTGGCAAACCTATTGATTTGAGACATAATCAAAAGCAAAACCAAAACAAATGAAAATAAACAGAATCAAACAATAACAGAATGAATAAGAAACAAGAAGTAAAAAGTCACGATCAAAATACAACAATAGACAAAAATTCCGAAAACAAAAACAAAAACACAAATTGCATAAAAGGCGGAAAATGTAAACGTAAGGCCCGTTTAAGCCACAAATAAGATTAATAAATACCTTTGTGCTAAATAGTAAAGTCAGACCAAACAACGAAAGTAGAAGCACAAATTTGAAAATTACAGCAGACACGTGTTTCGACGTTACAGGGAACGCCTTTTTCAATGCAAAAAATAATGAGCTTATGGATGAAAAGACATCCGACAAAAGCCAAGAGCAGATAAGCATGCAGCTTAAAAGATAAAAACAGCGGATTAGCCAAACACCAATGACAAAGTTATAAACCGATCAAGGAACCAATAGGAATGCAAGCAAAGGCTAGGAGCTTTCTCTTAGGTACGACCCAGAAAGAAAGAATTCAATTGGACAAGGATTAAGCCGAAGCTTCAACAAAAGGAAAAGAAATTGTCAGTAACCGTGAACCGCAAGAAAGGAAAAGCAGAATGGAAAACCAAGAAATAAAATAAACAGAAACAAAAAATATTCGAAAAAAGGAAAAATAAAGATAAATAGAAGAAAATTGAGGGGGGGGTGTCAATCAAGACAAAAAGGTAAAAATAAACAAAGGAAGATAGATATAAAAAAAAAAAAAAAAAAAAAAAAAAAAAAAAAAATTTGAATTTTTGGCATCTAGAATTCAAATTATGTTTTTCGCAATCACGAGCGTGTGTGTTTGTGTAGGCGCATGCGTGTGGGTGCGTAAGTGTGTGCGTGTGTGTAGGCGTTCGTGTGTATGTGTGTGTAGGCGTTCATGTGTGTGTGTAGGCGTTCGTGTGTGTGTGTAGGCGTTCGTGTGTGTGTAGGCGTTCGTGTGTGTGGGACATGGACGCCACCGCCCAGCAAGAAATTTCTAAAGATCCTAGTGATAAAGAGTTAAAAACTATTGCATCTGCTGTCAAGTCTGTTAAGTCTATTCCTTCAAATGTTAAACGCTCTGTTGTTCCATCTATTGCTAATTGTGCTAGATTTTATGCTTTACCTAAGGTGCATAAAGCTGGTATTCCTTTCAGGCCGATTGTTTCCAATATTGGTACGGCTTCGTACAAACTTGCAAAATATTTAGTCTCTGTGTTTTCTCCCCTTAGGAGTCACAATTTATTTACTATTAAAAATTCTGTTGAGTTTGTTAAAAAAATTCATAGTTTCGTTCCAAATAATTCTTTTATGGCTTCTTTTGATGTTAACTCTTTATTTACAAACGTTCCCGTCGAGGGTTCATTGTTATGCCTTCGTAGAAGACTTTCTGAATTTCATTTCACCAATACGGAAATTGAGGATTTAATTTTCCTTACCCGTACTTGTCTTAAGCAATGTTCTTTTGTTTTTAATGGGAATTTTTATATTATGTTAGATGGTCTGGCTATGGGTAACCCACTTAGCCCCATTCTTAGTGATATTTACATGCATTATTTTGAGGTTAAGCTGTTCCAAAAACTGCAGTTCCAATTTTATGTTCGGTATGTTGATGATTGTTTTGTTCTAATGAACTTGAATCAGTTTGAGAGTGATGAGGTTTTATCTATTTTAAACTCCATTGATCCTCATATTCAGTTTTCTTGTGAGAAAGAACGGAATAATTGCATTTCATTTCTTGATGTACTTGTTTCTCGTACTGAAATTGGTTTTGAAACTACTGTTTATCGCAAACCTTTTGCTGTCTCTTTACCTCCTCATAGACTATCGTCTCATCCTTCAAATCAAAAATATTCTGCTTTCAATTCTTTTGTTTATCGCGCAATTAATATTTGTTCTTCGTCGGAACTTCTTAAAGTGGAACTTAATTATCTTAAAGCTGTGGCAATTGATAGAGACTATCCGCCAACTTTGATTGATTCCATTTATAAAAAACTTTCAAATAAATCCCAAACTAATGTTCTTAACCGAACCTTCATCAGAAAGAATTTGGTTGTTTTGCCATTCTTTCCATCTGTAAGCTATCAGGTTGCTAAGATTCTAAAACGTTTCCAATTCCAGGTGGTGTTCTCTCCTATTAATAAACTTTCATTCTCTTCTCTCAAAGATCCTATTCACCCTCTTAATTGTTGTGGAATTTATAGAATTAATTGTAGTTGTAAACTTGCCTATATTGGACAGACTCGGCGTGCTTTAAAAATTCGCTTGAAAGAGCATCAAAATTATGTGAAAAAACAACAATTAAATAAGTCTAGTATTGCTCAACATTGTTGGGATTCGAATCACTCTTTTGATTTTAACTCTTATCAGATTATCCAAAAATGCCCCAATTCATCAGATCTTGACTTTTGGGAATCCTTTCATATTTTGAGGAACAGTTCTAACTTAGTTAACGATCTTAGTGCAGCTCCATTTTTTTCTAACATTTGGCTCCCATATCTTTAATACTGTCCTTTCCCCATTCCCCCACTTTTTTTTTTTTTTTTTTTTGAGCAGTCACGATTGCTTATTGCTTTCATTTGACTGTCTTTGGCGTTGTGGTTCCTTTTTCAGCTTGGACCAGGCCTGCAGCACCACCGTCCACCGGCGGCGGCGCGGCTGGTCCTGACCACTGTCCCCCGGAATCCACTTTTGCTGGGCGGTGGCGTCCATGTCCCACACACACGAACGCCTACACACACACGAACGCCTACACACACACACGAACGCCTACACACACACATGAACGCCTACACACACATACACACGAACGCCTACACACACGCACACACTTACGCACCCACACGCATGCGCCTACACAAACACACACGCTCGTGATTGCGAAAAACATAATTTGAATTCTAGATGCCAAAAATTCAAATTTTTTTTTTTTTTTTTTTTTTTTTTTTTTTATATCTATCTTCCTTTGTTTATTTTTACCTTTTTGTCTTGATTGACACCCCCCCCCCTCAATTTTCTTCTATTTATCTTTATTTTTCCTTTTTTCTAATATTTTTTGTTTCTGTTTATTTTATTTCTTGGTTTTCCATTCTGCTTTTCCTTTCTTGCGGTTCACGGTTACTGACAATTTCTTTTCCTTTTGTTGAAGCTTCGGCTTAATCCTTGTCCAATTGAATTCTTTCTTTCTGGGTCGTACCTAAGAGAAAGCTCCTAGCCTTTGCTTGCATTCCTATTGGTTCCTGATCGGTTTATAACTTTGTCATTGGTGTTTGGCTAATCCGCTGTTTTTATCTTTTAAGCTGCATGCTTATCTGCTCTTGGCTTTTGTCGGATGTCTTTTCATCCATAAGCTCATTATTTTTTGCATTGAAAAAGGCGTTCCCTGTAACGTCGAAACACGTGTCTGCTGTAATTTTCAAATTTGTGCTTCTACTTTCGTTGTTTGGTCTGACTTTACTATTCTGCACAAAGGTATTTATTAATCTTATGTACAGTTATTTTACATATTTTTGAGCAAGTATCACTGATATACAGGAAGATATGAGCATTTCTTTCAAAACTAAGAATTTTGTTTGAAGATTTTTGTACTAAATTTTGAAGTTAAAATGTTGAAAATTTGATGAAATATGGACATTTAAAGCAATTAATTTTTTACTGCGCATGCGCGAAAGATAGCAATTTATGACTTTCACAATCTAAAACCGCACTAGATTTTTCAACTCATAATACAATTCCAGTTCAATATCTTAAAAATTCAGAAAGTTATCAGCGATCTAATCTGCCGAATTTCAACAATTCTTGGATAGGCGACGAGTCGTGAGGGGTCGTTCGCAAGTTTGCAACATTTGTTTGCAATCGTTCAGTGTGATTCATTATAAAAACAGATTATTTGCAAACGACCCCCCCCCCCCGTCACGACTCGTCGCCTATCCAAGAATTGTTGATTTTTGGCTCATTAGATCGCTGATAACTTTCTGAATTTTTAAGATATTGAACTGGAATTTCATTATGAGTTAAAAAATATAGTGGGGTTTTAGATTGTGAAAGTCATAAATTGCTATCTTTCGTTCATGCGCATCGAAAAATTAATTGCTTTAACCGTCCATATCTTGTAAAATTTCCAATATTTAACCTCAAATTTCAGTATTATTCTTCTCTTGTATGGTGTCAAATTTTCTGAAAGTTTGGTAAGCTTTGATGGAAAAGTTAGCGTGTTATGAGCCAATAACCTTGAAATAATTGTGTAATTTTGAAAGAAATGCTCACATCTTCGTAACTATTAGTGATACTTTCTCGAAAGTATGTAAAGTAATTGAGCATAGTAAGCTAACTATTTTCTGAAATTTACGACTTATTCTCAGCTATTTACGATGAAAATTTTTTTGCTTTTCTCAATTTGTTATTAAACCCTGAAACGCGCGGGTCACGTAATTTTTATTGAAAAATGACAGCTAGAGCATACCTTTTATGTGACAAGAGTGGCAAAGTAATTGGTCTCTTATTTCTTGAGAAATCCTTAAAATGTTAATTTTTGAAAGTGTCCCAATACTTTTGGTCATATAGTGTATATCACCAAAACAAATCTCAGTAATAATCTTAAATCCTTGTGAAGGTGTATCATCTCTGATCCAGCTCCTTTTTCGTAGCTGTACTACTGTGGGCAGGTAAACGGTAATACATGTAAAAATGAATTTTCGATATATTTGAAGAAACGAGTTGTATATTCAATAAGAAATGTTGTAATTAGACGCTTTTTTCGCGGAAACCAAATAAACAAGCTTATATAATAAAGCTAACGTACAATAGATGACAAAACTGAGAAAAAGACAGTTACTGTATACCTGGCTATGGCAGAATAGATATAAAAACTTCCTTTTTGGCTTAGTGTTGGTTCAAAAATATTAATAAATGTCATTTTATGTTCCTTTACTTAACAATGCCTTGAGAACCCCATTTGATATTTCTTTATGTATCTAATACCTTGTAAATTTCTTTAAAGCTTTTTAACGAAAGAATTAAAAAAAATATACACGCGTGATTAGAGTACCCTATTTACCTGAATATTGAGTAAACTTCTCGATGTGACATATCTATTTTCCGAAGCGTAAAAACTCAATAAAGCTTTGTGTGATACAAAATAAACTTCAGTTTTGAGGAACTTTAGTTTGATAATGCAACACGCTCTGTAAAGTGTTTCAAAAAGACAATTGAAGTTTCAGGACAGATAAAAGGAAGGAGATTAATTATGAGCCAGAAACAAAGAACCTACACTTTGCGAGTAACACGTTAAAGTGGCTTCGTAGCTCCAAAAGCATAGATAGCTAAAAGTTAAATTAATACTATGTATGAAATGACGTTTTATGGCGCCTCTTCATTTTAAAGAAATTTCCTATTCGTCAGCATGTAAATGAGGCCCGTCTCATTGCTAGTCTCGAGATAATAAATAGCTTCGTTTTAATGGAACATTTTACGAAGCTAATTATATTTAAACAGGGAGTTGCAATTTCCTGCAATATTCTTGATTAATTAACGACACATTTTTCGCATTAACATAATGATGGACCATAACTAATAAACACAGATGGGGTGCATTGTAGTTTTGGATAAATTGGTCTTAGTTATGTTCGTTTTAAATGCAGTTATATTCTAGGTTTGCATATTTTTTTGTTATCGCGTTAAAAAACCATTGCAAATCGATAACCTTGTGAGGCTATATTGCTTTTAAAGACGCTCAAGTCATTTTAAAGTAAGTTGTGATGTGCTTTATAAACTAATGTTTTTCAAATCATTAGTATACTCATGTCTATTCAAGTTATAAAAAAAATCGAAAAAAAATCGAGTTATATTTGAAATATAAAATTTTTATTTCTCCACTTTGTGCAGAACCAACCTTAAAAAACCACTGGAAAAAAAAAGAGATAAACAACTGAATTAATAAGAACTAAAATACTGAAATAAGTTTTAAAAGTGAACTTATGAGATGGAAAAATTCTGTGTCAGATTAACTGTTCCTATAGTTTTTGATCAAATATTAATTCTGCAAAGTTAATTGTTTTTCCTATGCAAGATAAGTGACCAAATAGTACAGCCAAAGTTTTCTCTTAATGCTGTAAAACACATTTTTTTCTCGCTCGGATGAGGGCGCGGGGAAGGAGGACTTGGACTTGGTTTAAATTTTTAAACACATACATATTCCTATTCTAGAATTGGCAATACGGCTTTAAACTAAGGGTACTGGAGCATATTTTAATCTCCCAAACCTTGAGCTACCTTTGATTTGTTGTTTAGACTAACGACTAACAACTAGTTAAATTGTAATTGTATGTTGAAAAGGTTGTGACCATTCAGCTTCATCATAGCACAGTTCGGGTCGTATTGGGCTTTCCAAGGCAGACTTAACCTGCGATCCCCGCATAATAATCGTCTTTTTAGCTGTCAACAACCTGCTGGGGCTGTTGCTAAATAGGTTTGCTTGAAAAATAAAAGAAGTTTTGTATCCGAGAAATACCATGAAGGACTGAGGTGCAATATTTCATTCCAAAACTAATTGCGTCGTTCTAAAGAAAAATATTTGCAAACGAATATTTTTTAACCTTTATCCTTCGTTGAAAAGTGGGACAGTCAAGCTACAGCAATACAGGGGAAGAAAGGGAGTCAAATTTGTTGAAACAAAGTATGAAGTAATTTATAGACAATCTATATATATATAAATGGATGTATGTTTGTGGGTGTGTGGGTATGTGTGTATGTTCCTTATACAAATCCACAGTTTTCGTCGGATTTCTTCCAAATTTGGCACAAAGGTAAATTGTTGCTCAGGAATTCATATAGGCGGGTTTTTGGAATTTTACAAAGACCCAAAGAGGTCTAATTTCATATTTTGAGTCATAAAACTATTCTTTTGTACACGAACGAATTTTTGTATAGTTATGAATTTAGTCTAAATGAAAAGTGTGTAAAAAAACTGCGCTAGATGAAGGTTCTTAAAAGATTAACTTTAATCGTTAAGTTTGTGAACCTTGGTTCAAACCAAATGAAAACGGTTATCAGCATATAACCACCAGGAGCTATTTCAAATGCAATCAACACAAAACGTATCCTGAACGATGCCCGTTAATGCCGCTTAGCGGTGAGCGTTAAGGCATGTTTGGCGAGAACGCCGTAGATGTAAGAAATGATGCTGTGTACATCGTTTCTTAAACTGCGACCTACGAAGCCCCAGGGATCCATTGATGCTACTCATGGTTCTACTTAATTTGAATGCTACCGTTAAATTATAATTTTTAAATATCGTTTACTTATAAAATCCACAACAGAAGGGTTGCGTGTAATTTTTTATCTGTGTTTTTCCCATTAATAGCAGAGAAAGTACAAACATGAATAAGGTAATATTATTGCATTCAATATTGACGTACAATCTTCGACTGTTTCAGCATTAGAATACTTTTACTGAAACCTTATCTATTTCATTCTTGCAACAGAAATTTAATTTATTGTTCTATGATCCTTATGAAACCAATTTGCAATGTATAAATTTTCTTTATACTATTCCTTGATTTACGGCGAATCTTTAAGTAATTCAGTTCAACTATAACCGATAACCTAATTCGGTTTAATAGAAGTCGCTCCAGGTTGTCAAAAAACTGAAGTAAAAGTACTAATAAAGCAAATAAATTGCAAAATAATCATAGTAATGCATAAAAGCGCATTCGGAATTTATCTTTTAAAGGGAAGGGATGTGGTCAATGCTTTCCCTACATGTATCTATTTATATAAAAATAGATGAATGTTTGTGTGTGTGTATGTTCCTTCTATAAATCCAGTTTTCGTCGGATTTCTTCAAATTTGTCACAAAGGTAAATTGTTAATTAGGAATTTATATAGGCTGGTTTTTGGAATTTAAAAAAGACCCAAGGTGGTCTAAATTCATATTTTGAGTCATAAAATTGCTCTTTTCTACACGAACGAATTTGTGTATAGTTATGAATTTAGTCTAAATGAAAAGCCCGTGAAAAACTGCCCTAGATGAAGTTTCTTCAAAGATTAACTACTATCGTTAAATTCAGAAACTTTGATTCAATGGTTTGCAACTTATAACCGCCAGGAAATATTTTAAATGAAATCAAAACTAAAGGTATTCTCAAAGCTGACCGTTAATGTCGATTCGCGATAAGCGTAAAGCATGTTTGGCAAGAAAACCGAACGAAATCGAAGTGCTGCTGTTTAGCGTTTTTTTTTCCTGCAGAGCAGGAATGCATTGCGGTCTCCAAAAGTTCTACTCTTACTTTGCATGCTTTCTTTTGGCATTTCCGTTGCAGTAATGGTAGAACGAAGTTATAGATCAGTATTTCCCACATGACCAGCCCAGAAAATACCAAAATCAGCTCGGTATCAATAATACATTCATTATTCATATACAAGCTTCAACTCTTCAACAATTTAACGTTGGATGGTCCTCAAAACCTTCTCAATGCTCAAAAACAATATGCATATGTTCTTTATACTATTCTGATTTACGTCGGATCTTTACCTAATTCGGTTCAACTAAGTTTAATCGCTGAATGCTAACAAAGAAAAAGAGTATAAAATACAAATTTCGCAAATAAATTGCAAAATAATTATATTTGTGCGTAGGAATTCGTAGCGTATCTGGAATTTGTTTTCCCAATGGGGAGGGAGGGGATGGTTATAACGTTTATTACATGCACATAAACTACCCTACTAAGATTACCAATGCTTGCTAAAATTAAAGGTTTTGCACCTTTTTTACCCGCAAAACCACACGGAAATATAATTCGGCGGAATTCATACAGTTCGGGAAGGTTGGAGTTTTAAGTTTGGAAAAAATGCAAATATATATTAATTTAAATTTAAACTGTTTTAAACTGCGAAAAATTGGTAATATGAATGGAAAATTATCACTGTAATAGCTTAAACTCTCTTTAACAGTATAGGGATAAGGTGAAATACTTTGTATCTCATGTGTAACCATAATGGACGATTAAGTGCTGTAAACGTATTTGAGGTGTAACTATTTTCGAGATAGATAGCTTTATGTTACTTGCTTAAGGTTGGTTTCACTCACCAATGAAATTCTTCTTGCTGCTGTGAGGGGGACTAAGAACAATATTTAGGAGAAAGTTTTGAATTAAATTTATGGATTAGAAAAATTTGAATCATTTAAGTTTTAACTTTTTAAACTACGTTTCGAAACGTGAAATACGTTTCGTTTGCTTTTAAGCTGTGGATAAGGAGAACAAAATATGCAACAAGATTCTGTAAAATGCAAACAAAAGATTTGTCTGTTATCCAGAGTTAAGTACAAACAAGACATTTATTTTTCAAAAAATTTCACGTGCTGCAAATAATGAAAAAACAAAATCTAACACGGATAGTGACCAAAATGCGCACGCTTACTTCTTTCTCTATAGCGCAGTTTAATTGAAGGTTTTTAAATAGTGTCTTCAATAAGTTCACGTGCACTCATTCCCATTTTTAATGTTTTACATAACTTAAAATAATGACTGTAATGTAGTCAGTGGACCGACCCACTCCCACCTCTCACAACGACTGTGTTTCTATAAATTAAAATTTTGATGTTCTCAAAAGAATACTCTATCTAAAGCAACAAACTTAAATACGTGCTCTCTCTACCTGCACCAGTGTGCGATATCATGTATAACATTTGAGACAAGTATTATGTTTTAAAAATTTGAACTACAACTTAAATCTCGACAAATTTCAAATCGTTACAAGACATTAATATTATTGTCTAACTGTCATTTTTACCTACAAAAATAGAAATTTGACGTCAATATAAGAAAATGAAATGTAGCTGACATGCGCCTTTTCAGGCAAGTTACACTTATCCAATTTTATTCTATGGCATGGTACTAAGTAACCTTGGAAAGAGCAAGCAGACACATTTTGTAAAATTTTTTTATACTAAGCAAACTTTTTCTGCGAAATGTGCTTGCCTGAAAACATACAAAATAACCTATCACTTGATACCTTCATTCGAAAAACACCGCCAAAAAAATCCGTAAAACGGAGTGTTATCGTCTATTAACAACACTGACTGAATTCTTTATTTTCTATACGGTGGACTATCTGTTTAGCTTTTGAACATTGAGGATTTTTTAAAATTAATCTGAAAATATTATGACTGTGTGCAAGAAGAATATTTTGTATATATTTGTGGCTGACAATAGGGATTGACTTTTTTTTTGGTAAGCTCACGACTCTTTCTAAGGAAACATTCAATGATTTATTTCCGAATAAAATGTACGTGAAAAGTACTGTTGCATTTTTTTTTATAGTCTTGGGGAAAGCAAAACCTACAAAGGCAGCACAACGCTTTTGTTTCGAAGCATCACGTAAAAGGTTGTCCCACAACACGTGCAAAATACAATCATTTGTCTTTGTATTAAGACAATTTATGTACCGCCCGTATGATTCAACCTCAGACAATGTAACAGTGGACACTACAGAGCTCAAACAATATTCCTCATACTTTTTCGCTTGAAGTTGATGTTATTTTTTCGGCAAATGATTGATTTTCTATGTTATTTAAAGTATTTTGAAGATTTGAGCCTAGAAAGCGGTGTGAATGTAATTTTTTACGCTCATTAGATAAAATTCATTCATTTGATAATCCAAAAGATATGTTGCATTGAAAAGCACCCGGGCAACGCCGGGTAGTAAGCTAGTGCTTAATAAAAACTAACAGGTGGTGATCTGTTTTGATTGTCACGAGTTTTGGTCGCGAATGTTTCAATTTTTTTTGTGTTGGAATTACTTTTTAATCGAGATGATTTCCCTAAATAAAAATCCCTAAATAAAAGAGAAGCTAAGGTCCATATGAAATAGCAGACTTTGTAATTTTCGCTTGAAACTTTTAATGTCTTAACTTGTATTGTTTTTAACATTTCTGCAATTCGAAGTATGCAACTAGGACTAACGTTTGCGACAATAGAGATCTTGCAGGTTATACGGGAACACGCTGTATATAAAAATGGAGGGTAATTTGAATGTGTGTGTATGTGGGTGTTTGTTCCTTATATAAATTCACAGATTACGTCATATTGCTACTAAATTTGGTACAAAGTTTCTTTGATGCTCAATAATCCACATAGAGAAGTTTCGTTCCTCTATGAGAGGCAAACACATCCATAGAGTTGTTTTCCTTATGCAAATCCGCAATTTTCTTCAGATCTTTACCAAATTCGGCCCGGAGGATCTTTGATGCTCAGGAATTTTCATAGGGAGGCTTTCACCTACTTATAAGGGAAGGGGACGAACTTATGTAAATTTAGCTTTCTTCGGATCTTTGCCAAGTTTTGCACAGAGGTCCGTTGATACTCAGGATTTCACATAGGTAGAGTTCTTTCGCCCCTTATGGCGGGGGACGGGGGGGGGGGGAGGTGCAAACCTCCCAGCAGAAAATGCATGAAACGGACTGTTTATGCGTATACTGTACAGTAAACTTCCGATTACCGGCAGTCGGGTTATCCACGGGTCTTTTCGCATTTTTTTTTTTTTTTTTGAAATTGTTATTTGTTTCTAGATTTCACACATTTTTTATATTCAATGTTAGTAGATGCAATATAGCAATGTTTTTAGTCATAATTTAAATGCATGTGAGGGTGTTACTTTTTTTTTAGCTATGGTATACACTAAATATCGTTCTTTACTTATATTTCGGTTTATACACGGTTTCGCTTATCCGCGGTTACCGTGCCACTCAATAGCGCGGATAATCGAGAGTTTACTGCATTTCCATTGGCCCTCGAAACTTTAGCACTTGCTTCCAATTATTAGTTTGAATTACTTAAAAATATGAATCCTTACAACAAATAGGATCGTTTTGTTTTCTTACGGTTAATATCATCCTGTAAAAGGTTCCGACAGTAGAATTAATTTGAACACATTTTGTTGTTGCACGCAGCATTCCTCTGCGTGGTCGTCACCTTCGTAATCAAGGAATAAATCGCTTCGTGAGATACGAATAACTTCCGTAACGCAACATTAACTTTTCACCCCATTTCAGCACATGTGCATACTATCTTCCATATTTAAGGCAAAGATGTACGAACTAACTTCAAACAAAACGTTAACAGTTTGAAAACTTCGCCACACAGCCTTAGCCACTCGTAAAGTTACATTTTAACCGAAATTCACTGTGAAAAAATATGAACTGAGACATTGTATATTAGTAATTACATGATTCCAATGACTGCAGTGGTCATATAATATTGATTGGGATAGTCAAAAGGTTTACATAACCAAAATGTTGGGAAATCGAGTGATTCTGTTAAACGAATAAATGTCTCCAGTAATTTTATAATCGAGTTATTCATAATCGAATGATCATCTGAGTTATTTGAGAGCAGCATGAGCACCTTGAATATGTTCATGCAATTCTCTCAATTGTGTCCAAGACGTTCATTGTCTACACCCAAACCGTTTTTTATGCGGTGGAAAGGTACCGCACAAAAAAAAGTCTCGCATAGAAAGTAACCCAAAAGTTTACAAAATAATCTTTAAACGAAATTGATATAAACCAAGTGATGGTAATTTTTGCCGATTAGGTAGGACAAAATTTCCCGAATAAGGAAATTTTTGAGAGGTCACAGTGACTTCCCATCGGGGCACCTATGTCGTCATTTGAAAATACTACCTAGCACTTGTTTTAAATATAATTTCGTCAATTGAATCCCAATCTGATTGATATTTTAATGTACCGAAAAAAAAAACATATGAAGGAATGTGGGGCAAAGTGAAATAGTTAAGAAGATATTATGTTTTTCAAATTGAAAAAAAGATATTTTCGTTTTGAAAATTACAATGCATAAAGAGAGAACAATGAGTTTTAAAGTAAAACTTCCATTAAAACATTAGTTTTTATTTTTGGCAGTAAATTTGAAAGAAAAAAAAAGTGGAAAAATGTCACTTTATTTTCCTTTGGGACAAAGTAAAAAATAAAATATTTATTTAATGAAATATTTTCTATTTGATAATAAAATATTTTTGATCAAATTAATTAATAAATAAAAGAATGGATGAATAATGAAAAATAATGAAACAATAGACAAATAAATAAAAATAATTAATTAATTAGAATGAGAAAATATAAATGAGTGATTAAAATAGCGAATGAATACGAAAATAAGTGGATGAACAAATAAATAAGTAAATTATTAAATAAAGGAATGCAAATGAGTTAATTAAAGAATAAATACATCGGTGATTTAATAAATGATTGAATAAGTAAATGAAAATGAACTAATTTTACTTTGCCCCTTCCTTGCCTTACATTCCATTTTTCATTACATTACATTACATTACATTACATTACCTTGCCTTGCACTACACTTGCCATCATTGCCTTGCATGCACTTGACTAATCGTACAAAACATTCAAAATAAAAAAAAGCTTATAATCAAGTAAATAAATGATGCACCGAATATTGGTAGGTCTCAATTAATACTTAAAATGTTAATAACAGGAACTTTATGATTTTCTAATACAAATTTTTTTACATTTTTATTTTAAGCGAAATGTTACAATATGTCTACCAATTTTTGAAAGTTGCTGGTATTATGATATGGTTTGATCTTCAGAGATAACTTTTTCCTGTTTGGAATAGCCTACCAATGTTAATACATAGTTAAAATATTACCACATAAGTGGCGCTAAAAACAGCAATTATTAACCATTTCATTACGCCTTACCTTCCTGTTTTGTTTTATCAAAATCAAGGCCATCTTGGTTTAATGCGCAAAACTCACTCAAAAATCTAGGACGACATGATTTTATCTTCTTTTAAATCTATCGATAATTCACGAACAATACATTTCACACTTATTTTGCTCGAAGCCAGAAAGCGTAGAATATTAAAAATTATTGCCGTTTACTTCATTAACAGAAATTGAAACTGAATATAAATGATTATTTTTAGTTGAATAAAGGACTTAAAAAATAAATTGTTCATTTTTTTTAGATCAAAATAAGTAAGTAGTACATAAATGAATGTCATCTGAAGAGAAATAAGTAGCTAACTTAGTTACGAACCTTTTCTCTTCCCCTAATTCCTTCTGTATATACAGTCGAACTTCGTTGAAAAGAACTCAAAAGGACCTTAAAAATTAATTTGTCTTAATCGTAGTTCGTCTTACCACCAAAACAATAAATGGTGTTATGTGTCAATACAATAGGACGGGGATCGCGAATGTAGTTTGCCCTAACAGTAGTTCGTTTTAACGTAGTTCACACAGTTGTTCGATAAACGAGTTTTGACGATCAGAAAATTAGTATAAATTAAAAAAATAATGTCGTTGTTGTTGTTGTTGTTTTCGTGTCCATAAACATTAAATTTTTTCCAAAGGTTTTGATCACAGCTTCAGCCAGTATCGGTGCGTCTGGGCTGTAGAGGACTTCCTGTAGCAATTGGTTGAGCGGAGCCAGACCATTTCTCAAAAGATTAGTATGGTAGTTGCTGGGCATTCCAAGAAGTAGTTGAGCGTTAGCTGAATATTAGTGCAGTGCTTGCATTGGACATAAGATCTTCATACCCTTATAATGATTTGTTCTAAGTCTCACAATTGTCAATGTGATAGCTCTTGGAAGGTCAATGTCTAATGAGAGTCTTTTTTGATGAATGCGTGAAAGTTCTGTGTCTAGCTACAGCATTTGCTTCAGCAAGTGTAATAGTTGTTCCCTTTTGAATTAAGCCTCTGCCTTCTTTCGCCAAAGAGTCTGCACATTCATTTCCCTCGATGTTCACATGTGCAGGTATCCATTGTAGAACACGTGACTTTCCACGACTGTGTAGCAGTTCAAGATAGTCGATAACCTCAGAAGTGATTGTGGTTTCTCCTTTTTTTTGATGGCTTCGAGAGCAGATCTGGAAGCTAAGAAAACTACCAGTCCTTCAGTGGAGTTCAAACCCTGCAATTCACTTAAATAAGGAGAGAGCGCTTCCCTAATCGCCAGAATTTCCCTGGTGAAATTAGAAGCAATAAGTCCAGTATTAATTTTGTGCCTTGAGATTTTGCCATCTGGAAAAATGATGTAAGTCCCAGCACCTCTATTACTTAGAGACTTATCTGAGGAGCCATTTGTGTAGGCAAGTGCAACGTTTCCTCGAGAGGCCATCATAATCGCCTCGAATCCCTTTTCTCTGAGAATATCTGGGACTTTTTTTTTAGAGCAAGGCGGTAACAATTCAAGGAAGAATCTAATGTTGGCTGGTGGTCTTCTAGGAAATTGGGGCTTCTGAAGAAAATTTAAAGAAGAGTTTCAAATTTACTTGAACTCTGATGTCCCTATTGATCTGAAGGGCTGACATTTTCAATTACAGCTAAACTCGTTAAAAGGGCTTTGAAGATGGTTAAAATCATATTTTGGTTGTACATATGTTCGTATGTAAATAGAGGTGAGTGTTGTACCTTGGACCACTGCTAATTTCTAAGAATCTATTTCTAGCGGCCATATTTTTTATAATCTCTACCTTCACCACTAAATGAGGCGATAGTAACAATCAGCATTAAAAGAGTTAAATTGATGATTTTGTGAGAGAAAGAAACTTTCCTGACTCCAAAGTAAACATTTTCTTCATTTATTATTTCATTTTCTGTCTTTGTATTTGTAAAACAAATCAACCAAATTATATTTTTTTATATAAGAGAAGTACATTTATTTTTTTGCTTATGAGAAAATAATGATAGTGCATCTAGATTGATCACCATTTTGGTTTTTCTTAAACCACCTGGTGATTGTACCTTGGGACAGCCTAACATATCGTGCCTTAGGACACGTCCCAAGGATCAACATATGCATGGTTCTTCATAATTAGGATATGTTTAGGAGCATGGAAATATCAGATCTGATGTAGTTTTTTAAGCATATTTAATGTCATATAATAATTCATTATTCATTATTCATAATTTAATTCATTACCATGAAAAAATACTTTTTTTTTGGTTTTGTTTTTTGATTCAAAATTGGTTTAAGTATGTGGCTGTTTCCAGAATAATAAAGGGTTCCCGTGGGGTACAACAAGAGGATTTTATACCTTGGGACAGTTTGGAACTCTTAACTTAAATTGCTGACAATACTTTATTTTCAAACTGTATGAATTAAAAAAAATAAATTACAGAGAAGTGCATAGGGTATTTTAATGTGACTTTTAGATTTTAAACTTGATTCAAAAAATGGACGCTAAAAATTAAAACATGAAAAGTGTCCCAAGGTACCACTCTCTCTCCTATATACCTACGGATGAGACCAAAATTAGGCAAAACTCATTCAGAGTGATTAAAATTTAAATGGAGATTAAAGCTTGGGTGGAATCTTCTTCGAGAATACATCATCTTAAACTTCATACAGGAAAGTGAAAAAAAGACTTTTACTCCAGTGTTGAAAAAATGTGCAAAATTAACTCCTTTCACGTTCAAATGTAATGCTGGTTCAGAATGATTGGCAATATCACTTGATTTATATTTTCCCCAAGACAAAATGCATTCCCTGATTTTTTTTTTCAAATAAAAACTGCATGTACTACAGAACTTTATTGCTTTTCTTAGCAATCATATATTTGTTTTCTTGAGGAGAAACCTAGTAAACGAGAAATATGTAGTTTTATTTCGTTGTAATTTTAAAAATAAGTGTCTTCAGTGACGTTTATTTTCTAGTTGCCCATTTTTACGAGTAAAAATACTGAAACTAGTTTTATCTTTTCTAAGGAAAATATTTATTTTGGAGCAAGCGGATAAAGTTTTAATTAGGTATAAATAAAAAAGAGCATTACTTTACGAAACCTTTTCATTTTTGCTATTTTTTTTTGTTTTACTTTAGAACAGCTACTGTTGCTCTATTAGGAATGTAAAGATCAAATTGTTTCTATGATTAGTTAAAAATTTAGAAATTAAGTTTTCTTTTGAAAGACAAACTGTCTTGTTGTTTTGGAAACGATAAGGATTTTTTGTGTGCCATAAAATCTGATTTTCTGCATCAATTTAATTTTATTAGTTTTCTGTTACTTTTTAGCTATAAATCTAACTCTTTTATTTTAAAAAAGGACATTTTTAAACCCAATTAAACCGAATTTTAACCATTGTGTTTGCTTTCTGTAGCCCTTTCAGTTTTTCTCAGCTATCAGATTACTATGGATCTTTTTTGAACTAAAGCTTCGAACAGTTACTTGTTTTTGGATATGAATTAAAAAAAGGAAATTTTTACCTAACTTCTTTAAGTTGTTATGTTTAATGTAAAAATAAAAAGAGAAACTCATGTTAAAGTTTGACCAGAGATTGCGGATGACCTTGAAGCGGAAGCATCATTTGTATCATCTGTAATGGTTGTTTGTTATTTTTTTTGTAATAGACAGGATGAGCGAGAACCTCCTTCTCAACTTGGCACTTTCTCGCCGATTCTATCCATTAAAAATGATACAAACGATGTTTGCACCTCAAGGTCATGCGCCATCTCTCGGTGGTCAAGCTTTATCTTGTTTTGAAACATAAAAAATATGCCATCAAAAACAAAAGATATTTTTCGTCATCTTATCGCCTCTGTTGGGTAAGATGGAGAAACGAGCTAGGTTAGACGAAAAACAACTAAAAGTAAACATTAAGGGATAAATAATATTTTTAAAGTACAAACAGAATAAGCTACTACCTAGTGGGAAAAAAATAACTGACAACTTAAAATGATACAAAATCTTGGAAAAATTAGGAGTAACAAAAAATTTATTAGAACTAGATTAATCAATGCAATTTATACTCAAACATAACTCTCGCTCTAGAGTCTCTCCTAGAATGTTCAAAATTTGCATGTCAAAAGAAAAAAAAAACAGATTACTTCGTTATAAGAAGGGAACAGCGTCTCTTTATACGGATTTCGTATTCTATATGGAAATGTTTGAAGAAAAATTTTATGTTTCATTTTGTATTAGACCGAGACTTTGCTGTCTAATGATTCATTAGGAATGAAAAAAAGTAGCTGTAACAAGTTACTTTTCGGAAGGAGAACCCTCTTTCCTCCGATAGAACTCCCCAATCTATACTAATAATATAAAGCTGAAGAGTTGTTTGTTTGAAAGCGCTAATCTGAGGAACTACGGGTTCGAATAAAAAAATTATTTTTGTGATGAATAGTCCATTTATTGAGGAAGGCTTTAGGCCATACAACATTACGCTATGAGTAAGAGGAGTGCAGCAGCAATAAATTGAAATTAAATCAATAATAATCATGATGCATTTTTTATTGCATCAATCGCTCTAAATTTTCAGTCGGTGAAGCGCACGGTTAGCAACCCTAGGGTTTCGGGTTCGAACACAGCTGTGGGCGGGAACATTTTCAGCATATATTACCCGGCTCATTTAAAAAATAATTAATTTATAAATCAATGGTTTTTAATTATTTTTTACTGAAATTTTTTTTAAAATTTGGTTTTCTTATTTAACGGAAAAAATCGATGTGGATAAGGGTGTGCAATATTTTACTAGGAGAAGGTTGCCGTCAATGAACCATATAACAGTTTTCGATTTTTTTAGAAACGCAATCCATCTCAAATTTCACGTTAATTATAGGAATAATCTCTCAGTATATATATATTTCTCTTTTAATAATAATATTCAATTTCAAGATAAATATGCACAATAAAGTATGAAAATTAAAAACAAATATTTTAGCATGTGGTCCATTCATGGCAACGCGTTGCTATGGATGGACCATTGAGTTTCCATCGATGGACCACATTCTCAAATTAAAAAATCAATGCTTAATTTACAAATATTTATAGCACGCGATCAATTAACACTACAAATAATAATAAGTTATAGAAAAAGAAAATTTATTTTTAAAATGTTTTATTTTCGATAGGAGGAACACAAAAAACGTCCCAGCACTCACACAACACAAAGCTGTTGTCATCACACCTCGATCACCACTTGATATTTTCCCAACGTTGTGCAACTCCGTTCTCAGCAAATATCTTTGCAACCACTTTTGAATTGTTGGGAGTTTTGTTAAATCCATTTCGAAAATTTTCGTTAGACGCAAGATTGTACTTGCTCTCTAAAATGTCAAAGAACTTATTGACCATTTTATTACTGAAACTAGAAGTTCAAGTCTCAAACTACAAGAGATTGTTATAGTTCTAACATACTTTTTGTCTTAATGAAATCTGTGGAACATGCTGTTTTTCTCTGCCTCTTAAAACACGAATTCCTCCAATTTTTCGGAAGTAATACCAAAAACGTCTTCTCTAGTTGTAAAATATGATTCACTTATTATATTCCTATTTCGGAGGGCGTAAATCCTAAATTTCTAACAAGCGACTAAGATAACTACAAACCCGTTTTTATCTTCCATGCGATTGTTTAAAGTTGCTTTCATGACTATATATTATCGGCACACTTTGTTAACGCCCGTACCACCATTTCTATAAGCTATAAGCACGTTACATGCTCTCACTTGTCCACTAGCCATATTTTGCATTTTTCTGAAACAGCAAAAGTATTTGAAACTGTATTATTATGTTTTAAATTTTTAATCAATTTTATAAAAAAATTGAGGTGAAATTATAAATAAGTAAAAGTTTCATGAATTACTGACACACTTTTTTTCAGTATTATCACATTTATTTTAAAAGAACTGAGCAATTTTCGAAATTAATTGAGTTAAAGTTGCAACAATATTTGCGATTTTCCATGAATGAACCACTTCGTCAGTTGATCCATTCGTGAAAACACGTAGTGGTCCAATGACAGCAACTGCGTCATTTTGAATTTTCTTATAGGTGTTTTTGCTGTGTAAAAAATCACGATGAAAGATGAAGTATGGGGAATTGTTTTTGAAAACGCACTTTTAAGTCAATATTCACGTTTAATTGATCATTGACAATCAAAGCATGTTATAACTAAATGAATATCTCAAAAATTAGTAAGATAATGGTAGAAATCTTATCTGACCGATTAACAATATGATGAAGTAATTTTAGCTACTTAATGAGTCTGCAGTAGAATGTTTTCAGACAAAGAAAGATACTAAAATAGATTCCGCGTCTGTACAGACTCTGGTACGGAAAATATCTTCAGGTCTAGTCATATAGAATCGGTTCATTGACGGCAACCTTCCCCCATATATATATATATATATATATATATATATATATATATATATATATATATATATATATATATATATATATATATATATCATAGCGTGATGTACTTAAAACAGTTTTTAATGCATTGTTGTCTTATTAACGCGGGTGAAACCACAGGACACAGCTAAAAATAAATAAAGGAAAGTATAAATTGTTTCTCAATATTATTACTGACCCAGGCACGCTGGGTATGTTTGCTAGTAACTCAATGTGCAATTGTGAAACTAATTTTTTTTTTGTCACAAGCCTGGTAATGTTTCCTCATTATAGTGAAATATATTTTAATTATCATAAAAGTCAAAAACATACTTCGATCATTATTCACATTTAAAGCAAGTATGAGGCATCTCCAATACACAATAATAATTAATTCTAAATGGGGCAACATTATATTTTATTAAAATATCATTGATATTGGCTTCATAGAAGGAAATTCTAACAGTTTTCAAAACAAAAACAAAATCTTCAGGGATGAATTTCTAAAACATTTTTTTTCCTGTTTCTTGAAAGCTTTTAAAAAATGAAGCCGTCTCTTTCATGCATCGAGGTCTTCAATTATTTGAAATAAATTTTGAATAAAATGAATAAAAAGTTTCAAAACAGAACATTGTTCGAAATTAATTTTGAATAACGGTTTCACATATTCCCTTCAGTTCACTGCGTTAAGAATTTTCTTAAAAATGTCGTCGAGTGTATTTAAAATTTAAGTATGCTTATAGTTTTGCGTTTATATTATTACTATGTTTCGCATTGCTTTACCTGAAAATAACGACAACATTTTTTCGTTTTTTAATTTTTCGCTCTAATTTATTAATGTCAATTTTTAGTTTTTAAATGCTTTAAAATTAAAATTGTGCAAATACTATTTTAAAAACCGATACACTACCCGCTATCACTAAACGTTTCACTTACATAATAATGCAAAAATCCAAGCAGTATCTTTCTAGTTTTAGCATTTCAGTAACAGCACACGGTTCGGTAAATCGCTCTGAACTCTTCTTTTTTCTATGTTATTAATTTAGTTGTCTTATTTTAAGAGTTTTTCTAATTATTTTAACTGCTTATTTCTGTATCACTTTGTTCCAATTAATAGCCACTGTAACAGCGAAGTTGCAATTTATTTATATCAAATAGTTTAGTTTGAAGTTTTTATAGTACTTCGATATGTTAAAAGTTTTGTGAACTGATCCTTGTTTACTGATAATACAATAGATCAATGTGCACCAATTTATTATTTTGGTATACTTTTGGTTAAGTTCGATAGGCACTATGGTACTATTATTTCTATTGCTTGGTACTATTTTTCTGTAAGGTCAGTTGGGGCAAGTGCGGCTTAGGTTAATAATCAGACACCGGGAATATCTGCAAGGCTGCTGCCATCTGGGTAGCTTGGTAAACGTCTTTACTATGCACTGCGTGCGTTAGATCGCGCTACTTGAATGGTAACTCTATTCCCTCCCTCTTTTCCTAACTTTTCTCATTCCCACTACAGTGCCATGTTGTTATGGTTCGAGAAATCGTCGTTTCTTCTGTTGTTGTTCTCATTTTTTCGTGCTTCCAAAACGTAAGTACAACTATTTCATGTCTACTTTTCGTATTTTTAAAGCTGAGATTCATTATTTTTTACTTTAAAATCAATTAATTTTAGGGCTGCACTTGCCCCAGAAAATTATACGACTGGGAAAGTGCGGCCCGAAAAAAAGGGGCAAGTGCAGCCTCCCATTTTTTTGGGGCTGCACTTTTCCATTAATCTGGCAATGTTCTTTTATGACAGATATAATTTGCTTGCAACGATTTAATGAAGCAATGTAATTAATTTTTAAACCCTTCATCATTGTCTAACTAACAATAAGTGTCACTAGTCTACATTGCTTCAATTTTTTTTAATATTTTTAGTAAAAATGGTGCGGAATTACAAAAGAATGACGTCAAAAGCTGGCTCCTGCCCGTCGGGAGGAACTTTCTGCTGCTTTAGAAGCGATACGTTCAGGTACCCTAACCTGTAAAGGTGCGAGCCGGCACGGCATTTCAAAATATCGCGGGCAACATTACAGGATCATCTGAAAGGTCGGCGTGGAGTGAAGTCCAAAACGATGGGCCGGTCACCTGCAATATCTGTTGCAATAGAACATATGATTGCCGACAATCTGAGGCACTGACGTTAGCTAGATCCAAGACGACGACAGTGTATCAATCCTTCCAAATCCCTCTTTAGATCGTAGAGGAAATTTGATATTCCAAGTAACATTTTCAGAATATAAATTAAATTGTTAATTACTATACTAAGTGTACTTATACAAAAAATATGTTCAAGTTCACCAAAGACTTGTTACCTTTTGTCAGTTGTACAGTTACCTTCTGTATTACTAAGTTAATATTTTATAAGATCGTTGATATTCAAGTTTTAAAGATTATTCCTTGATATGCAAGTTTTGTTTTTGTTCTTTTAAGCTTATTAGCATAATAAAAGTTATCTTTCATGTTCCTTATTTAATTTAAAATAGAAACTTCATAATTTTGTTTAATAATTCATTGTTCCTTGAACGTTCTTCATTTTACATTGACAGGTTTCGTTAGGAAAAATGTCATTACTTCCCAATGAATAGGTGAAAATAAAAAAAAATCGTTTTTAATTAGCAAAAAATACTCTATTGATTGCACTTGTCTCTTATTTTCTCAAACGGTTTCTTAAAAAAATTCAGATAGGCGATGCTCTTGCCCCACTTTTATTGAAAAAGTGCGGCCCTAGAGCAAAAAAATTTCATTTTTTTACCTGCAATGATTTTAACAGGCTCATGTCTTGGGAAACACACTAAAACAGGTAACATATGAAATAAAAATTAAAAAATTTGTATCAAGTCTTGTAATGTATAGGCCATAATAAAGTCGAACTATACAATTTGTGGGCTGCACTTCCCCCAACTCACCTTATATCATAACTCTAAACTAAGCGAATTATTTCTGTACTGCGATTTATATATTATATTTATTCTTTGAATTTATACTGTACTATCCACGAGTATGCATTTGCTACCGAATTCCAAGTAAGGTGCTATAAAGTAGTTTAATGCATCCATAAGTATTGCGAAAAGCTTTTATTTAAAGAAAAATGTTGCCAAACTGACATTCTAAGTTGAAAATCAATTTTGAGAATAAAGAAAGACAAAAATCTGTAAAGTGAGTGAAAAGGATGCTATGTGTGAGTTATTTTCATTAAAGAAGACTTTGTTTCGATACTTTGATTTCCAGGTACAGGGTGTGGAGCGGGAACTTTTTTTGAGCAATCACATTGCTTATTGTTCTCACTTGACTGATTTGAATTCCTATGATTTTATTTTTCCTCGCCTCCCTCTGCAGCACCAGCGTTGACCGGCCTCACGATGCTGCTCCTCCAGCTCAAACCGTCTCCAGGTTGCGTCCATCTCCTACACACACACACACACACACACACACACACACACACACACACACACACACACACACACACACACACACACACACACACACGCATACATACACACACCGACACACACACACACGCATACACACACCATCACACAAACACACACACACCTACACACACGCACACACACATACACACTCATGCTTGCACACAGACACAAACGACTACATACACACACAACACACAAAAACACATGCTTATACACATACACATACCCCCCACACACAAAAAACATACCCCCCCGCACACACAAACACGCCTATATACACACACTCGTGATTGCGAAAAACAAAATTTGAATTCAAGATGTCAAAGTCAAATTAATTTTTTTTTTTAATTTGGCGCTCAAAAATTGTGGAGCATCAGAGTTATGCGGAAAAGCTCAACGGAAAGATTTGAATGTAAAGTTTTGTTACATCATGCTTTCAGTTGCCATCATGCTTTGGTCCAGACAGCATCGCGCTTTTACTGTGGAGGCGTATTTTTCAATAACCGCTCGATAGGAATGGGGACATAAACTGGCTTGCACGCTCGCCTGATCTCGCTCCCCTGTGACAATTTCCTGTGGGGTAATCTGAAGTCGCAGGTTTATAACAACTGTCCACGAACCCTAAAGGACCTGAAAAATCGCATCCGAGCCAAAACTGCATTTATACCGGTCGACATGCTCCAAAGATTTGACCAAAACTTCCGATTTCGACTGAATCAGTGTAGTCCAGTGTATTGACAATGGAGGGCAACACTTACAAGATACTGTTTTCAAAACAGTGTAAAGCATAATCTCCCATTATGTGTGACAGGAAAAATTGATAATAATAAAAAATTTTGAGAGGTACGTAAAATATTTTATTTCATTTTCAAAAAAGGAAGTTCCTGGGCTCCACCCTGTATGTTCATCAGCAGATGGCGCACTCTACTCAAAAGCTAAGGAGCACTCTCTTCCTAGACGAGAACCCTACCAAATTGGGAACAAAACCTCTCTTCAAGTTTCAGTGGTACAGCGGGAGCCATAAATCCCGTGTGGGTACCTCGTGTGTTTACTAACAAAATGAGTAAAATATACATAGCAGTTCAAAAATATAATCTAACAAACTCTCGCATGAAAACAAAAGTAATATACATTAACATTTTATTTTAGTTCAAAATAGCTGAGCTAAGTTGAGCTGATTAAAGAACTCACTGGTTTCAAAAATTGAAGAATTCAATTAAGTACAAGGCTTTACCAAGAGAACCTTATCTCTTGCAACTTTCATTTAGTTTCAGGTTAGCTTCAAAAATAAATATTCAGAGGAAAAAACATGGAAACACATTCAAAGCATCCAAGAAACCAGAACTGATACAGTTCATAAACAAAAGTGCACTTGTTCCACTTTATCTTGTCTACATTTCCTATTTTTGCGAGGCGTACTTTTTCTTGACATTATTATTCTTTCTTCCTGCTAAAGGATAGTGAATGTCTTTTGTCTTCTAAAATAAGTATAACAAGCAATATTTTTTTATCACTTCAACAGTAAAACGTAAAAACAATTTACAATTTGGTTGTTTTTCTCATTTTTCAAAAATATTCTTTTCTGAAAGAGCATGGTCAAAAGCATGGGGTAAGATCCCTTTTTTTCTTAATTTTGATTTATTTTCTCTCAAAAAATAATCTAATTCAGCTGTTGCTTTCATTTTCGATTTGACGTCACAAGTGAGCAAATCGCTAGGGTTACAGGAAAAAAGGTTCAGGACACTGCCAAATTTCGATAAATGAATATTTTATTTAAATAACAATTCTCGTTCCGCTTATAAATTACTCGCGGTGAAAAAATCATTAAAAGGCGATATCTTGCTAGAAAAGACAGTCATGCATTGCGATTCAAGATGTCTTTCATCACTTGTGACGTCACACGATGAAACATTTTGCATTAAAAATCAGACATTTAAAAAAAATAATCAAAAATTAAATGTTTGGAAAATAAAAGTAGTGACTAAAAGTAATACATACTTTTGATAGCAGGAAACAACCCAATTTCAAAACATTGATTTGTTTTGGTTAGTAGCACTCGTTTTTGCAATGATCGAAAAATCTTCAGTGCAGTTGCAAAACAATGTTAGAAATGGTCGGCGAAGAGCAAGCTATGTGTTTGAAACCTCCAACAGAGTCAGAGGAAAGAAGATTTAAAAAATGCTGATGACCAGAAATAGATGTCTAATAGAAAACGTAATTTAACATAAATATTAAGAGTTATTCGTCACCAAATGCAATAAAGTAATCACATGACTGGCCTATCGATTACATGGAAGAGCTTAATTGAAGAAGAGTCTTCGCTGTTTTCTCATGTTGTAGCGCGCTTTAAAAAAAAAAAAGAGAGAGAGAGAGACTTTCGGCTATGCTGATTTTTTCTGACATTAGGAAACTGGGGCATAGTAACGGTAAAGTGGTCGTGGCGAGATTGAAAAAATCTTGGCACCACGACTATTCCAAAAGAAACATTTAAATGTAACAATTCTGACAAATAAATAAATTAGATCACAAGAAACTATTAAACGTTCAGTAAAATTCAAAATACTCCACCAGATAAAAATAAAACAAATCCATTAAATAGCATTAAAACTTCCATTAAAATTTAAAATAACCCATGCAACTGCAAATAATATATTTGTAGTTGTAAAAAAATGAAGAGGTGAGTGCTCTCCGCTTGAAACAAATATTTCAAACATAAACCAATGCATTTATAAATGCTGAAAATAAACCATTTTATTAAAATCATTAAAATGTATCCTACAGGGAAATTATTTGCATTTTATTTCACATATAGATCATGACTAATAAAGTCGCATATATGAATATTTTCCATTAGCTTGGCTTATGGTACTTATCATAACATACATCAGATAACATCCGACTTACAATTACTTAAGAGAGAGTGTTCCCTCGGCCTCCATGTTTGATGTTTCGCCCAACGCTTGCTTCAAGTAAAGCAAACAACATCCGCAAGTAAAACATTTCGAGCAAGACTAATGATGTTGGCGGAAGAGTAATCGGCCTTTCCCAGAGAATAAGGGAAATTGCCAATCACAGATTGATTCAGCGGTCTTGTTTTGTTAACTGAAATTCGCTTTCAAATATCCCAGTTACATGAGAATTTTGACGAAAGTAAGGTGTAAAGTAACGTCGCTATATGGTTGAGATATTTTTGTTTTAAAATTAAGGTAAGAATATGAATTTAATGTTGTTCATGATTCCACCATTTTTTTTCTAAACTCGCTAAGATTATAATTTAACGTAACTCATGATTTCATTTATTTTAAGTAAGCAATGTAGTACCAAGTGAAATTCTTAAAATGACAAAATGAAGTGATAGTAGAGGGGTCTTACATTCTTCTTGCAACCTTATTAAACCTTTTTTTTTTTGATTCACCGACAATAAAATTTGCAGACTATTTGTTTTTAAATTATTTAAAAAAAGGGGGAATATTGTGTTTTAAAATCTACTAGATAAGTTAATTTTCAGTTATTCATTAAAAACAACATCTGAACATGTATGGAAAGAAATATTTTACCTACAGTGTAAATAATCATTTCTAAAAAAAATCAGAATACTTTTTTTTTCTAAGGGAAAAAATAGAATACAGTCAGTTGAAAAAAAAAAAGAGATAGAAAAGGAGATGTGTGTGTGTGTGTGTGTGTAACAAGTGTCAAATGCTAGAACACTCTAGTGTTTCCAAGCTTCATAGGTGAAACCATGGATTCTACGAGAAAACAATGTAGTTTAAGAATATTTTAAAGCTTTTGTGCAAGATAGTTCAATTTTATTTGGTTACCTATTTTTATTTTGTTCATGGGGTCCACTTTGAAAACACTCTATAGTAAAACCCCATCACAACGAACTTCAAGCAACCGGAAATTTTGTTCTTTGTATCAGTAATTCCTTCACAATGAAATTCAGGCAATTTAAACTATTCATATACTTTGTTGAAACTTATATTCAGTTGTATTGGTATTTTCTGAAATGATATTTCATTGTATATTCTTATTATTTGCAAAATTTTGTATTACAGACGAAAGAAGCAAATCTGTCACATCAAAATAATTTTCTTTTTTAGGTAAATATACTACCAACCAAAAAATCGCGTGAAAAATAATCTTATAGTATACTAATGGAAGCATTTGAAATAATAACCAACGGGAAAGGGGAAGAAGCATCAGTACTCGTCATTACTCGGTTGGTTTTCTTTAAGAAGCTCACGCCTTTTGCATTGAAACATTGTTGCTTGTTATTCTGGAACTCGAGAATAATATTTTGTCATTATCTCTTAGCACTGAAAACGGAGTCTTATTTAGGTCTGTCGGGAATTTTTTTTTTTTTTTTTTTGCTTTAGTGAATCTTTTAGCCGATTAAATGCTCAGATGAAGAAACGGAACGCGTTTAAATTTTCTTGCATATATATATATATTTATATATATATACATATATATATATATATACATATACATCTACATATATATATATACATATATATATATATATATGCATATATATATATATACATATATACATATACATATATATATATATATATATATATATATATATATATATATATATATATATATATATATATATATATACATATATATATATACATATACATATATTTATATATATATACATATACATATATATATATATACATATACATATACATATATATAAATATATATATGGGGGTTATTGGTAGTTTCATATTAGTAGTATCATTCGATTTCGAATTGGAATCTTTGCGTATTCATAAATTCACATCCTTTACTGAAAAAATAAGTAAATAAATTAAAATAAAGTGCTGCGTAATTTTGCTTTCACCTGCATTCAAAGAGCATGAAATATTCCTTTTAATTCTTATATCCTTCTCATTTACCACGCTTTATGCATAATTTACGAAGATTTAGAACCATTGGCATTGCCGCCAAATCTATCAAAAAGCAAAATGAAGACCGAACTTTTCCATCTTTCTAAAAGTATGTAAATTAAGTCCAGCATTTTCCTGCTTCCTAAGGAATGTAGAGGCTATAGATTTTAAATCAAACTGCAAATTAAAGGAAAAGGAACTTTAAAATGGCGAAATAGTTTGGAAAGGGAAAACCTGTTGTTAATTGATTAATAAAATAATCGAATACTAAAAATGTAATTGCTGCTAATAGAGGAGTATCTTGCGTTTCTTATTTCGTCATAGCACGAATTGTTTCAGATTAATATTTAACTCAGTACGCTATTCAAATTTCCATGATTCTGCTTTTGAAAATAGCAGAATTTTGTAGTAGCGATTGTGCATTAGAGCCAAAACATTTTAAAGTAAAATTTAGAGGAAAGTTTCGTGATGCCTTCCACATACTAGAATTTTTTTTGGAAAGAAATACACGTAGTAATAATAATATTTTTATAGTCATGCACCTAATGCTAGAGTTCTTAACGATATTATGATATTTTAAAAATAAAAAGTGCAATTAAGTGTTCTTTTACTCATCAGACTACTGCCCTATATGAAAAAGAAAGGAAATAGTTTTGAAAAAGTTTACTAAAAAACTGTGTAACTTGCAAAAAAATACGCTATTTAGCACGGCGAGTACTGCAAAGCAACGAAGTAAATACTGTAATAAAACATAGAAAATTTAAATGCAAAGAATAAGACCTTTTCTACCAAACTCGTGGAACTATGAATACCTTCGAGATCAAACTGAAAACTAGATACTTTCTGAAAGAAATATATTTCATAAAAATCGAAAATATCCGAGAGCAGACAATACGTCCCATATCATCAAAAATGATCCAAAATAAGTGAATTCCGCATGTCGAAGGTTATCGGGTTCGGTTTCTTTCATTGAATATATCTTTTCTTCTGTGAATCTGTATTTGTGAGCTACAGTGGAATTTGAAGTAATGTTATTGAAAAGAAAAATACTTTTTGCTTACAAAAGATGTATTGTTGCATTTTTATGTGCAATATCGTTTTTTATTCTATAGGTTGCAGTGAAATATCTGTGCGACAGTGTCAGAAAAGTTAAAATATTCAGTTGCTTTTCAGAGCGTTCTGAAAATATGACATAAATATTTTTACAATTACAGTTGGGGTTTATTTTGTTTTTAAATTTCCATCTTGAAGTTATCCGCTAACTTTGAGTTTAAGAAGACCTTTTTAAGAATTTTGCAATCTACAGTATCTTCTAGTAGTCTTTAAGAGTCGGACAATAATGATTTTCTATTTCACTGACTAAAGAAACTGAAAACTTAAAAGGAAATAAAAAACTGGATTTTTTTCCCGAATGTGTGTGCGTATTTTTACGTTTTATTTGCCTTCGATGTTATCCGGAAATTGTTCGCATAATTTTCGGGACCAAACACGATCATCGGAATTGTTCTCATATAAGTTATTAAATTGTCAACACCATGTTTTTTACTTAAAAAAATCTATTGCAGATCCCACATTGTAGATTTTTCAGTCTTAAAATAAAAGCTGCCGATTGCAGATAACCATTTGAGACATTCAAAAAAATGACTGATTTTCCTGACTCACTCATTTAGTTACTAAAAAAATTGACTAAATCCAGATAATTCGCGTTCGCGTTGATTGTTACGTTGCGTATCATTTTCAAGTCTATGTCGTCAAGTAGGATAACAATAGCTCTTAGCTGTACAAGCATGGCAATGTTACAATTCTAGTCCCTTGACGAATTTAGGTACGACACATCACAGGAAACCACTCCTGTATTCTGACGACCACAGAGCACAACAGGCATGTCCTGTATTTTGAAGGTTCCATGTTCCAAAGAACAAAGGATATGTCTTGTATTCTGACGACCACAGAGTTTATTAGACCTGTCCAACATTCCGAAGACCACAGAGGATGACTTATAATTCGATAACCACCGAGCACAGAAAACGCGCAGGAAAAGTCAGGCAGGATGATGGAACCTTCGTTCACCACCTCACATTACGCAATCCCACTACGTATTTCTTCCCCAACTGCCTACTTTCAAAACTAACACAAAGCCTACGGATTGCAAGTTGCCGCATGACGCAGGAGAAATCGTTATTAATAATAAAGCTATATGTGTCTCTGGAAGTCTGTTACGCACCATTTGTCATATTACTACATTCTGCCCTTTTTATTTTGCAGTACTTTAGCCTATCGTCAACATCCCAACACCACACATGGTTTTTGCATTACAACTTATATTTTACAAGTAAATGATGGTAAAAAAACAATACAGTACTTCTTTAAGTTGGAAAATCAAAAACCTCAAGCAAGAATACACCATTTTGCTGGTTACGTCGCGCAAACTATACAAATATTTAATGAAAAAAAAAAAAAAAAAAAAAAAAAACTTACTGTCGTGGGGTCCTTAGGTTGTTAAGGTCAGAAAATTACAATCGCTAGCAAGAAAACACCATCTTGCTGGTTACGGCTCGCAAACCATTTCATTCAGACATTGGTTAACTTCGTTACGCAACACCTCACTGTTAAGACAACTTTAACGGATGTCAAAGTAATTTTTATAGTAAAAATTGCATTGACAGATGTTTATATCAATGGAATAATTGCAGAAATGCTAAATTCGTCATTTTTATCCACTTTTACCCTAACATAAATTACATTCAAACTTCCTGAGACTTCGTATCACCTATTCATATTCGATGCCACACGTATTTGAATTATCCCTTGGAACAATTGAGGCCGATAACGCATCATCAACATTTCCCATCGTGGTTCATAAGAAACTTTTGCTAGTGTAGATTATTTTAACTTGAGATACAGCATCACAGTTAGAGAGAAGATATTTTAACATTTGTAGAAATTTGCGCCATAAACAGATAATCTATAGTGCAGCTTTGGTTAGTTGAGCTGTGACCTTGACAATGTTTACCTGTTTTAGGGGAGCTTAGTGAAAAATAGACGTGTTATTGGCTCAGATTTTAGTTGAAATTTTTTTGAAAAACTACTAAGAAATTTTCTCAACTAAAGTTAGCGCTAATTACCCCTTCCTATTTTCCGAAACAGAGGTAAACATTGTCAGAGTCGGAGCTCAACTTCTCAGAGCCTCACAATACTGTTTCCACTCTACTTCATTTTTGTTATACACTCCGTCCGAACACTGCTTGAGTTAAATTGCTTTCAAAAATAATTTTTTTCGCATCGGGTTGAAACAACATGTTTTCCAAAAAATATTTAAAATAGGTTTTTGCTAAATTTATGGAAAATGAGAAAAATTTGAAATTTCAATTTTTTTATGATTCTAATACTTACTCATTTGTACTTCAGAAACAGAAGAGAAAGAAACAACAGATAATATTATGAATTAAGTAAATTGGAAAGGATAAAAATCGTTCCTTTAAAGCATTTATTGATGGTTTTATGCTTATATTTAAATTTATGATTTCTATCAATTATCGTTCAAAAATATTTTCGTCAAAAGAGTACTATCATTTTTAAATCATCAAAAGGGGAAAAAATATTATTAGCAAAATTTTTTTTCTATTAAACAAGCAAAGAATTTAAATAATGTCTCTCTCTCAAATATAGTTTATAAATAATTCATACATAGCACTGCACTCAAAACGTTTGCAATGAGAATACATATTTTTTGGGCGTAATAAATTTGAAATGAGTTCATATCACTCGAAGAAGATCTATTTCGTACTTTGATTTCTTTTCCAGACGATTTCACTTTCAACTGTGAAAAGCAATTCTTGCCTAACTCTGAACAAATTAAGTTTAAGTTATTAATGTTAGGGCTATTTTCTTTAAAAAAAAGTCAAACAGTAATGGGGGCTGCAAACCAAACTGATAACCTAAAACCACGAAATCAGTCTTTTTTATTTTTGAATTTTCAAATTAATTGCAGGAGCAAAAATTAACATTTCATAATTTGAAAATTTAAATTGTTAACAATAATCCGATTTTCTTACTTATCGGCACTCCGAATAACGATTAGTACATTTTTGTATGGTTCATTTACTTGCTTAAAACGGACGCAAATTTGGACACGAGTATTTGGAGGTATTTAAATAAAGGTTTTGTTTTTGTTATTCAATTTTCTATTGGAAATATCATATATTTAACTCTCACTGTTGTAATACAAAATAAGCAATTAATAAAATAAAACAATAATTAGATTAAAGCAACTTAAACTATGCACAGTAAACACACAATAAACGTTCTATGTAGTCAGTATTGTTTGATGTACAGGGTAATACAAAAGGAAATGGAAACTATTCCATGGTTAAATATTTTATTAAGGAATAAGGCGATAAAATAAAAATAAATACATAAATATTATACTGACAGTAAGTTTTTTATTTTGCTCTGTATTAAGTCTAGGCTTTAACAAAGAGCCACGCCAGGCTTGATTTTATAAAAATAGATTTTCGAAAAAAAAAAAATAAAATGTTTCCCCCCCCCCTCTTTCTCGATTTAATATTTACACCCTGGTATTAAACGACGTGAAATTACTGCACTTTTTTATATTTTCAGCTATTTTTGGTATCTATGAAAGTTGGTGCCCAGGGCCCTTGCCCAATGCCTTAATATGATCCTGGGTATGCCTATCAGTAAAGGAGAAGGACTATTTTTGCAAGCGTGCGACTCGAATTTATAAAAAGCATGTTTTGTAACAACGTATTCGCATATTTTAAAGTCAGTAAACCTTATGTGATTTTAGACGTTAAGTATAACGATAAAACGGACAAGCAAGAAATGTGATCCTAGTGCTTGCTTTCGAGCATAAAACGATTTTCAGTATTTTTGAGCAATCACATTGCTTATTGTTCTTATTTGACTGTCCTTGGCAATACGCTGATTTTATTCTCCCCCCCCCCGCCTCTTTCTGTACCACCACCGTCGACCGGCTCCTCCCGATACTGCTCCTCTAGCGAAGACCGTCTCCAGATTGCGTCCATATCCTACACACACACGCATGCAAACATACACCTACACACACAAACACACACACATACACACACACCTACACACATACACACATACCCACACAAATACACACGCCTACGTATACACACATACTCACACAAGCACACTCGCCTACACACACACACGCCGACATATACACACTCGTGATTGCGAAAAACATAATTTGAATTCAAAATGTCAAAATTCAAATTATTTTTTTCTTTCTTTCTTTCCCTTCGGCAGCAAGACAAAGTAACACAGATTAGGGTATTAAATTTATTAATGTGTTTTTGCGGTTCTTCACCGGAACATTTTTATTTGCTTCCTCAAAATGAAAACTAATCTGAGCCCGTGACCAGGATTCGTTATTCATTTCATAAAACATATGAGATATTACGTAGAATAGTATAAGAGGTAGTTTTTCTACGTATGCTCCCTGATTTTTAATTTCTGACTCTGTGATTGAATTTTGAATTTGAAAATAACAAGTTTTCGTTATTATTTTCATATCAATCTTACTTTTGAAATGTTTTAAGAAACTTCGTCGTTTCTATGTTTAGCGTTTCCGTTTTAAATATTTTTTCTAAAACATCTTGGATTTTCTAGATCTTATAACCTTTCTATGAGAATTCGTAGCAAACAAGTTCTTTTATTTTGGAAATGATTATGATTTTCGATTTCCTATTTCAACTGTTTTCTGTAATTTGATTGAATTTACAATGTTTCAAAGAATGTATATTTTTTAGAGATTGCGTGGGTAAAACTACAATATCATTGTGAAAAGAATCAAGATCAAATGATTTTCTATCAAGTTAATCTTCTCCATGCGAGAGAGCATGGATGTAGTCAAAGGGGGCAGAGGAGAGACACTGCTCCCTCCCAAGATAGAGCATCTTTAATTTGGTATCTTTCTCTAGTTTTTTCCTTCCAAACTGAAATTGTTATTTCACACAGAAATACACACTTGTTCCTTAGGGTGGTTCAAAAAAACCTTTTTTCAGCTAGAGTTCAGGACACCACCTATTTTTTTAGACTTACTAATAGTACTATGCTGTAAAAGTTTTAGCTTCTTCCTCAAATTTTAAGAGGGTGCTCAATGACCCCGCAATTTAACATTATTCTTAGCATAGAAAATACCACAAATTTAGAAACATTTAATTTCCCCAGCTGTCTTTTGTAAATAATGTATATGCAGGATTTCAAACCTTGGAGAAACAATTTGAGGAGCATCTGTGGTGATTTTGAGGAGCAATTTAAAATTTTGCGGAGTAGTTCGGTATTTTGCATAAAAATCAATAAAAATATCTAAAACCACTTATCTAAAATTGTTTTAGAGCATTAATAATCATTTAAAGCACTGGTTAAAAAAACAGCTTTAAATACTCTATTTCAATCTTTGAATATAAACATCTTTAATTTCTCATATTTTATGTTTGTTATAATAAAATAGCAAAAATTAAACTTAAAAACGTTTGGCCGGGAAATGCGGTGCAAAAGGACTTCTTTGCGGAATCGCGGAGTTTCGCTATTTTCGAGGAGCAACTCCGCAAAATGCGGAGCAGTTGGCAACCCTGTATATGTATATTTTTATTGCATAATAATAATATGAAATATGTAGCATTGTTTTTTCAGTTCAATGTATTTTTTAACCCTCCTCTCCATACTTATGAAGTTTGGGGGAGGGGGTTGAGCACCTTCTTTCAGTTGAAATAGGAAGCTGAAATTCTTCCAGTTTATTAGTATACACAAGTCTAAAAATATTGAGGGGTGTCCTGTTATCTTGGAGAAACCTTTTTTTCCACATGTATTTTTTGAACCACCCTATTGTTCCTCTTTTATTTTTGCACTTTTTTTTCAGAGCAATATTTCAATGAAGTTTATTACTAATAAAAGTATTCCGAAAACGGAAATTTTCTGGTTGTAAGGAATTGGAAAGCGGGATTAATTGTTGAATAATTCCTGCATTCCCAAAACCGCTTTTAGGTTGAGATAAGTGTGGTAGGGTAAAAGTGGCAGAGACGCCAAATTTAAAATACAATATAAATCAACCCTGTGTGTGTTATTTTAAAGTTAAACACTAAAGTTACACTATTATTAAGTATTAAAATTACCAGTAAAGAGCTTTAGAATTGAATAAAAAAAGAAATAAATACTAAAAAATGTAAGTTGAAATGTAAGCCATCTCTCCCATAAAGTGTGGAAGAGACACCATATAGTGTCGGAGAGATGATATATAAGTTATTATTCCTTGGTTTTGAATTTTTTGAGGAATATTTCCCTACCACAATTATTATAATGCGGTGCGTACATTGTACATTCCTCATATTTTTGGCGTATGGAACATTCAATCCAGTCAGTTTCTTTTTTATGTTAAATAATAATTTTCCTTACATTCCGCAGACGCAAGTAAGTTGTTTTTGCTTCATTGTCTAGCTTAGTAGTTTTGGGATTGGATAAGACTTTTGAAGAATCTTTGTATCAGTTTCTTTACTAGTGGATGTTTGTCTAGAAGTTGATGGTTTTTGGGGAGACAGAGTTGGAGTGGTAGCATTTTCCAGAGGAATGTCAGTAGCTACTTCAATTAAATCAGATATAGCAACGAAATGATCTGGAATAGCATTAGGATTGAGTGGAAATATTCCTCAAGCTTAAAATCTGATGTAGCATTTCTCACGGCATTCCATAAGGTTTTTGAGCTTCATTTTTCGATATTTCTACGTTTTTTACTTTTCCAATAGCTATAATTAAGTTATCTTTACTCCACTGCCCTTTAATTACCATATACTTCCTCACGTATTTTCTTTGGTTTCTGGACCCCCCCCCCCTTTATACGTTTGAAAAGTTTGGCATCTCTCCTCATCATGTGGGAGAGATGCCACATAGGTATAAAGTATGTAAGTATTAATATATATTGCACAATTTAGTTGAAATAAGGTAATAACATGTTAACTCAAACATTAACCCCCCCCCGTTCTTACTTACGGTCTTTGTGTTGCATTTAACACTTATTAAAAACGCAGGGACTCAAAATTTTCGTCGGAAAATGCTCGTACTAAAATAATTTTTTCATCATACACACGTCACACTCAAACGCATTCGAAAAAGAACTTACACGCTAAGAAGGAATTGTTTATGATTAAATAAAAACAGTGAGAAAATAGGCATCTCTTTCTTAATCATGGTTTTTCTGAAGGTATGGCGTCTGTCCCACTTTTACCCTATGTTATCTACTGTTTTGAATTCTCAGCACTTATGCACAACAAGAAAATGACAAATCTTAATCTTTAATGTTATTCATTTTTTTTTCTGGCAACGAATTAGTTGCTATTATTAGCAACGTTTGCTTGTTTTTCTTAGTACTTATTCTATTTTCCGTTTGAGACAAGCAACAAAATTTAAAGGAACAAATGATTACTAAATAAATAAATATTATAAATTAAATTCATTACACATTGCTAGCATTGCATATGAGGTAGTAAGAAACAAAGGGATGTACGCACCAAAAATAAAATATTGAAGATAACCATTACAAATGTTAGGTGAACCTCTCCTTTGTTTTGGAGCAAGAGATAGAACTGGTAGGCCTAGTAGGTGCTGCTATACAGCACGGTTTAGGACATTTTTCAATAAAAGACTACCTAAGACCGGAACTTTAAATGCATTCTACTCAAAACTTGAAACTGTCCTCTAACATCCCTTTGCATGTCACTGCTTCATATGTCATGTGGCACTCTTTTGGGATGAATGGCTTGTAGTACCAGTGGCACATTACAGGGAGCTAGAGAGGCACCCTTAACTAGGGTATAGTCAGAAAAAATCGAAATAAAAGAATATTTTATGCTACATTCGATTCATAAAATAACGAACATATACATATATGTTGAAAAAAAAAAGAAAAGATAGGAAGAGAGCTCCTTCATACCGTACTTGCTTTGCTCTTTTGGTAGTTTTTTCGGCACAGCATCGTTGCAAGACAACAGTGGCAGGATTTTTTTTTTTTTTTTTTAACTTTGCAACTTCCTTTCAAACAATTTAACAACAAAAAATCCACAGACATCTATATCTATCTATCCGTCAACTTGTCTATGAATCTATCTGTGTGTGTGCCTGTCTGTCTGTCTAAATGACTGTCTAATAATTGATAGATCCGTGTAAGTATATAGTTTGGTGTGTCATGTTTAAAAAAAAAAAAAAAAAACGAAATTCCATAACACGAAACTAAGTCTCATAAAACTAACACTATCTTGACTGAAATGTTTTGAACATGGGAAAAAGAAAACCTTTTCATATCATTCAAATTAGTATGATTATCAAGCATGAAAGGTTTATTCTTTAATGCTATTTAAGCTTTAACGTAATTAAACGTTTGAGATTGATTTATAAAATAAATCATGACAAAGATTGGTAACCTCTTACAATGATACGCGCATTTTAAAACCATGCATTCAGATTATTTTTGAAAAAGAGCTGTAATAATAAATTCCAGCTACGAATTAAATATTTAACTGCTTGATTTTATTAAGAAATGTCACCTTGCCTAACAAATCAAATACATTCCGCATGGTCTTGATCAAAAAACGATAATATTTACTTTAATTTAAATTTAAAATTTTTCCCACCCAGAGAAATGTAAAAGCTAGCTGGCACAGGTGACTGTTAAATTTTTAAGCTTCTTTTCTAAAAAAAAATAATAATAAAAAAAAGGCTGAATTTATCAAACGATAGAAGTCTGAGTGTGATGAAATATTGATTTGTAGCACCAAAATATCTGCCAAGCAGCTGCATCCTTTCTTTGTTACACCAGATTTTGAATACGTTAAATTGGATATGCATTTATTGTAAACTTTTCAACAAACTCTGACATGTTCATGAATTTATTCATTTTATTTGTATGCACACATACAAACATCATTATTTATTATGTCAAAAAAGAATGAAAGAATGCTTTATGTCCAAAAAAAGTAAGATAAATACATTTTATCCGTGGAAAAATGCTGAAAAAACATCAGCAATCATTTATTCAAAATATGTTTTGATAGGTGCATCCGTGAGATGAGACAAAGAGTTAAACTTTAAAGCGATTATATCACAAACGTGTCAAATTACGAAATAGTATAAAATTGGTATTTATGGATGTAAATTGATATCGACAATTGTGCGATATGAATAATAAAACTAAGCTAAAATTATTTGTCAAACTCTTAAATGCATTTTGACGTAAACGATTCATTTTTTGTGAAACTTTGTTTGCTGAGCTCCTATCGTGTTGAAGGCAGTAAAAGTGAAACATGTAAACAAACTTTTTCATTGAATGTTTTTTTTATTATTATTTTTTAATATTATAAATTTCTCAGAGCAAAAATAGCCCCATGCTTGAGTAGTATTTTCTTTGTAGGGTAGACCGACCAGTGAATGAACAGTTAAGCGAAATTTCATTTAAAAAAATTCCTAGTAATTTTAAATTCTATACTATACAGGTCGTGATAGTTAAAATATTTTAATTGATCTATGTAAATATCTCAAAAAAAAATCGCGGGAACTTAAATAGTACCGCTTCCAACTTTTTTAGGTGTTTAAAGAAAAAATGGCACAATGACCCAGTGAATGAAAACCTCCAACCAGTAAATGAACACAAATTGGTCCAGTGAATGAACATGATAAATTTTGATTCAAAAAGAAACTAAGTTTCTTTGAGATCTATCTATCTATCTATCTATAACTATCTATATCTATTTATCTATCTATTTATATAACTATCTACATCTATCTATATCTACCTTTTTATATCTATATCCATCTATCTATATATCTTTCTATTTTTCTATCTACTAATCTATTTACCTATTTTTCGATATATCTATCTATGTCTCTATCTGTATATCTACATATCTATCGGTTAATCTAAAAACATATGTTTCTATCTACACATCTATTGGTCTATCGCTTTGTCCATTTACCTATTTATCTATGCACTTATCTATTTTCTATCTATCTATCTACATCTAGCCGCTCTTTAGTTATCTATCTATCTCACTACTTATTTATATATAGCTATCTATCTATTTATCTATCCATCTACTTATCTATCTATCTACTTATCTGTATACTTATCTACTTATCTATCTCTCTATCTATCCACTTACCTATCCATTTATCTAGTTATATATCTATTTGTCTACTTATCTATCCATTTATCTATCTATTTAACTCCTTATCTCTCCACTTATCTACTTACCTATCTATCTCTCTTTATCAGTCTATCTACCTATCTATATTTATCGGTCTATCTATCTGTCAATGTATCTACCTATCTATCTCTATATCAGTCTCTCTATCTACCTATGTATCTATTTACCACTACCAATGTATTTATCTATCAATAAATCTATCGATCTATCTATCTACCTACCTATTCTAGCTCTATATTTATCTACATATATATCTATTTACCTCTTACTTTTAATAAATCTATCTCTATATCTTCCTCTATCTATTCATCTATCTATCTATATACAAGCACATATCTACCTATCTAGTTTCTCTCTTTGTATATATATTTCCATTTCTCTATCTCTCTATCTACCTGCCTATCTATCAAGGGAGATGAAGATATAGATAGATAGATGTAGATAGGTTGATATATAGTTAGATTGATATATAAGTAGATAGGTACATACAGATAGAAATCCAGACAGACAGACAGACAGATAGATAGATAAGTAGATAGTGAGAGCGGTAAAATAGATAAGTAGATAGATGGATATATAGATATGTAGGTAGGTAGGTAACATACAGATTGAGATATAGATAGATAAAAGATAAAACTCAGTAAAAAGTGCATTGTTTGCGAAAACAAAAATAAAGAAATTTTGAAATATATAATGAAATACATAAATAAATAAGTAAATGAAACTATCTGCATTACAAAAAAGTTCGAAAATGAAAATATCTCAAAGGAACTTCAAATTTATTTTTATATCAAAAGAAATTTTGCCAGTGTTCATTCACTGGGTTTTCGCAATTTTTCGTACCCAATGACTGAACACCCCTCTACGTGAAAATCTATGCATTCTGCATTGACTGAAAGAATTTAAATCCATAGCCTAGATATGTATACTTAATTTTTCTTTCGTAGAGTTGAAAAATAAAATTTATTAATAAAAATAATATTCATGAAAATAATTCATAGCACGAAACCAGCCTTATTATTTTGAAAGAGAAAAAAAAAACGATTCACGGCAGTAAAAATTTCAAATTTTTTTATGGAAAAAAATGCGTATCCAAATTAACCAATCAGGTGTCAGATAGCTTAGAATATCAATAAAGAACGCTTTTGTAGTGAATTTATTTCGAAAAAAAAATTAAATTGGAAACTTATTTTCTTTTAAAAAATGACGCGCTGTTCATTCACTGGGTGGTGTTCACTCACTGGTAGGTCTACCCTATCATTGATTTTTTTGAGATTAAAAAAAAATCTTTTTTTGAGCAATCATGATTGCTAATTGCTTTCATTTGACTGTTTTTGACGTTCCTTTGATTTTTCCCACCAGCACCCTCCCCAGCATCACCGTCGACCGGGTCCTCACGATGCTGAACCTCTAACGAAGACCGTCTCCAGGTTTCGTCAATATCCTACACTTAAACGCATACATACACGCATCTACACACATATACATATATACACATACATACACCTACACACATACACAAACACATACACACACACACCTACACACTCACATACACACAACTACCCACACACTCATGCCTGCACACAGTCACAAACACATATGCCTACACACATACACGTACCCCCCCCACACACACCTACACACATACACACAACTACCTACACACTCATGCCTGCACACAGGTACGAACACACATACCCACACACATACCCCCCCACACAAACACACATGCTTACATATACACACACACTCGTGATTGCGAAAAACATAATTTGAATTCAAGATGACAAAATTCAAATTAATTTTTTTTTTTGGTGTTTTTAAAATCTGTCTTCATTTGTTCACATATACCTGTCAGGGAGCACATGTGAACAAGTTAAGGGCCAGTAGAGTAGATACACTGTTTGCCGCCCAGGGCGGTTCCACAATTTGCCTTCCTTTCGTTGTGAAAGAGCTAATACATTAAATTCAAAACTATGTAACTTAAAACTAGAAATTTAGTTTTGAAGAAAAAAAGACGTAATTAATTTCTTTATACACTTTCAAAAGAGAAAAAAGGAACTGATGAGATAAAGGAACACTTGGAGAAAATTGCTAAATTTACGTCAAAAATCGCAATTTGAGGCAATTTTTAGTAAATTTAGGAGCAAGGGCGGTTGGGTTTGCTCCTGATTTTTTTTTTAAATTAAAGTCTTTTTTAATATTTCCTTGTTGACGTTAGGGACCGGTGGGCACCGCAAGAAAAATTTCCGAAATCGGGAATGATTGGGTACTCAATTAAATTTTTTAAGTTCTGAAATATGCAAATTTAGGCTATCTCTGGCAACACAATTACATGCGTATTGTAACGCAGTTGTAGGCGTTAGGAAAGAGAGGGGCTCTGAGGTTTCTTCGTGAAATATTTTCAAAATTGAAATCAATTTTAAGGGTAACTTTTTGATTTTCCGGAATGGGAAAAGTTCCAGTTCTTTCTTTGGAAATGTTTCGGTGTCGAAGCCTCAAAAACTCAATTCTAGGCTATCTTTGGTGACGGTAAGAGGTTCAATAACGCCTAACGGCACCAAAAATATTGTAAAGCCGAGGCGGCTCTCTCCTGTAAAATATCCGTAATTGGCACCCCACTTTAGGCATTGTTTGATAAATGTTAGGAGCAAGAGGGGGCAGACGGAAGTTTCCCTCCCAAAACCTTTCTTAAAGCTGAAGTTCATTTTAGGCTATCTTTGAGAAGGAACTGTTCTCCATCCACACAAATGTCTAAGAATGAAAATTTGGGCTATCTTTGGGGATGTTAGGAAAAGGGGTGAGGAGTTCGAGGCTCCACTCTCGGAAATTTTTGAAAATTAAAGTTTACAAAATTCAGTTTTTACTTTGGAGACCCTAGGTGAGAAGGAGAGGAGGGGCGGGGGTAAAGTGATCTCTCTCGGAAAAAATCCGCATTTGAAGTCCTAAAAATATAATTTAGACTATTTTTGATCATGTTAGGAGATCAAGTCAGGGTTAAAATGCTGTTTTCACAAATTGACATTGAAATCGAAGCTTTAAAAACATAATTTTACTCTACATTTTGAGATTTTAGAAGAGAGGGTGTGAATTCTTCAGGAATGTTTTCAGAAATAAAGGTCTAAATATGTACTTTTTGGCTGTGTTTGCTATGTTGGAGGATATATATATATATATACAAGGGCAGACTGGCTGACTTTAGTCCAGTCGGAAAAGGAGTATTTTGGCCCACCTGTGTGAATCAAAAAAGTGAAATTACGCAGTGCCAGATCTCGATTCTTCGGAGGTCGAGTAAAGACATTAAACTACTGCTAGTTCATATTTTCCTTCAAGTTTCTAAATCACGTTTTAAAGTTCTAAAAAAAGAAAATTGTAAAACGTAAAATAAAGCTAACACTGGCACATTTTTATGTGCCTTGAAAGAAGGATACTAATGGTTACAAGTCTTAAAAGACACATCTTTAGACTTCTATACTGACAACATGACAACATAGGAAAAACAAAAGGAAAGTTAAACTCCTCTATAAATTTTTCGAAATTGGTTGATCTTTATAGGAAGGAAAAAAGAATCAACAGAGTGGGTTCTAGTTCCTTTCTAAGCTATATTTTCAAAATTGATGTCAAAAAGCTAGATCTTGCAATTTTCGGTAACCTTAGAAGAGAGGGAAAAGAAGGTTCCCCCATACGATTTTGTTTTAATTCCTTTTTTTTTCCTTTCAAAATTGAAGTCCATATCAGTCAATCTTTGTTTACGATAGAATGTCGAGGGCTATTCCCGGAAATTCTCCGAAATGTGAAGTTTTAGGCATGCAATTTAAGGCTACTCTTGGTAAATTTAATGGAACAGGGAAGCATATCGGGGCTTTCTACAAAAACTTTTCGACGTTGAACTATTAACGAGCTGATGTGTGAATGTGTGAATCACATGACTTCCTTTTACTCCAATTTCATGTCATTTTCCCATTATTGGTAATTTTAATGTGATTTAATAGTTTACTCTGTAAATATTTCCTACAGTGGCCAAATTGAAACCAGATTTAAAACTTAAAAAAAATCGCCAAATTTGTCACCAAGTTAGCGACAAAACTTGGCGATCAAAAGACTGGCGATATATCGCCAAGTGTTCGCCAAATTATAACACCACTTGAGTTTACATCAAAATTATCAATGATTTCCCCCAAAAGGGGGCAAAAGACCCCCTTAAGAACATCTGAATGCAACCAAAAGGGGAGGTGCACAACTAGATCCCACTTGGAGTCTACGTACAAAATTTCAACTTTCTAGGACATACCGTTCTTGAGTTATGCGACATACATACGCACATACACACATCCGCACATACGTACATACGCACATACATACATACGTACGTACAGACGTCACGAAAAAATTCGTTGTAACTAACTCGGGAATCGTCAAAATGAATATTTCGGGTGTCTATACGTTCTTAGGCACTTATCCATGTGGTCGATTTGAAAAAAAAAAAAAAAAAAAAACTCAACATTCATTCGGGGGTGAGCAAAATGGAAATTAAGGTTGATTTTTGAGTGAAAATTCTTTCGGGAAAATAATACTTAAGTAAAAAAAAACAGTAAGAAAAAAGAAATCGTTTGTTTTTCCCCTGTTGCCAAAAAATAATTTTGAAAATGAATTACTGTACTTTCAAAAATAAATAAAAATAATGTGATTCAATGATTAACTCTCTAAATATTTCCATCGGTGGCCAAGTTAATACCAAGTTATTTAAAAAAAAAAATCGTCGCCAAGTTGGCGAAAAAACTTGGCGACCAAAAGCTTGGCGATACGTCACCAAGTGTTTACCAAATTATAACACCACTTAAGTTTGCATTGATATTAACAATGATTTCCCCCCAAAAAGGTGCAAAAGACCCCCTTAGGAACATCCGAAAGCAACCAAAAGGGGAGGTGCACAACTAGACCCCACTACGAGTCTATGTACCAAATTTCAACTTTCTAGGACATACCATTTTTGAGTTATGCGAGATACATACGCACATACGCACATACGCACATACACACATACGCACATACATACAGACGTCACGAGAAAAGTCGTTGTAATTACCTCGGTGATGGTCAAAATGGATATTTCGCGTGTCTATACATTCTTAGGCACTTTTCCGCATGTGGTCGAATCGAAAAAAAACCTCAACATTCATTTGGGGGTGAGCAAAATGGAAATTAAGGGCGATTTTTGAGTGAAAATTTTTTCGCGAATACAATACTTCCTTTTTTGTAAAAGGAAGTAAAAAATGCAGAACTATCTTTGGTTACGTTAGAAAGAAAACGAGGCTCACTGATCTCATTTGGAAGCATTTCAAAACTGAAGTCTACTGGACACAATTTTCAAGTACCTTCAGTTACTTTAGGAAATCCTGCGTGGTCGTTTCGGAATTTTTCGGCATTGAAATTTTAAAAACATAATCTTATAATATGTTTGGAAAGATTAAAAGAAAAGGAGACAGGTTTCCCTTGTGTTTCCTCCAAGATTTTTAAAAGGGTGCCATGCCCTTCCGCTTTTCAGCTAACCTTTGACACTTAACCTAATCAACTCCCCTTTCCCCTTAAAAGTTCCAACCTAACTTAACAAAAGCAAATTTTTTTCGAAAGGAAAAGATTCACACAAGCCTGTCCTTGAAACGTCACTCCCTCGTTTCAATCACTTATCCATAAGAATCTGATTAGAATACATCTCATGTTTTTAGCATTAGCATTACTTTTGAAACTAAACATTAAAAAGCTTTTCAATATTTTCAAAATAACTAACATCGAAAACACTTGGATATTGTATGCACCTAGTATACCAAAAAGTAAAAAAAGCATCTTTTTTATGTGACAAAACTTCTATCAAAAAGTGTCCTTTTATCTGAAAACGCACTGCCATTTTTTTGGTCTTAGGGGAAACATTTTTTTCTGAAACTGAAATCAATTTTAGGCTATAGAACAAATAAAAAGGTTACGTAACTCTCCCACGGAAATTTCTAAATGTGAAACTTCAAAAGCTATCTTTAGTGACTTTAAGGGAATGGCGAATGTTCGAAGACTTTTTCTGGAAATTTTTAGATACTTAAGTCTAAAAAAACAGAGTTGAGGGCCTTGATGCAAGAACCAGGTAAGTAAAGACTTACTCACTGTTGGTAAGACCAACAAATAACACACCAGTGTCCAATAACATCACGATGTTACCAAAAATAAACTTAAATACAGTAAGTTATCAACAGTTATAGTAATACTAATAGTACACTACTGATACTAATGAATAAATACGCGCATAATTTCCATTTATGCATTGTTATTTAATAAAAACGTAAAATTTGAAGTTGCATGTTCTGTCATTTTTTATACACTGTACAGTATGTAAGCGAATTCCACAAAACCTAAAAACTATCGCGTGATCAGTGTCATAGTCTGTGAGGATACAAACGATCCTCGATAGGCTATGTCAATGCTTTCAGCTTCACCACGACTTTTAGGAAGGTCAACCTTTTCGCATGTAACCCGTTCTCCCCTCTCGATGTCAATCACAAGGCTAACTGCACCCCCAATCGCACACTTGCGCGAAAAAAAAAACGCGTTCTTGGAAACATTTTGAACATTGTAATAAAGGTGTGTAAAAGCATTCGAAGAGACATCAAGAAGGGTACAAATCTTCAGATAAGCAAAGCGTGAATAGGCGGTTTAACTAAAACTTGAAAAAATTTTATCACGCATAAGTGAAAGGTGCATTTTAGGTTTCGCGTATAAATGAGCAAGAGTTAACATTGTTTTCCTATATCGCTGGCCGGGCCCGTGAGAAAAACGCGCATAAGTGAAAAACGCGTATAACAGAGGTTGCGTATAAGCGAGAGATCACTGTAATGGCACTATGGTGCTGGTGTCGCTGAAAGGAGCTCACGTATTCTTGTGGGCATTGCTAAGGGAGAATTAGGTACAAAAGTCTGCAGCCAACTGTTCAGCTCATTCCATTACCCAACACAGTGGCGATTTCCATTGTGTTTCTTGAACAATTATGTTGTTTTTTGTTGATTTTTAGATGAAGTGAGCGAACATCATCGCATAGAAGAAGATATGAGGTGGAAAATTGTGGGTAAACTTGAGGCCGGACATTTCCAAACTCAGGTTGCTAGGGTATTGGTTGTAACTCCAAGCATTGTTTCGAATTTGTGGAGTCAGTTTAAAAACAGTGGGACAGTGTCCACAGAAGACCTGGACAAGATCGTCCTAGAGCAACAACGCCCAATAAAGACCAGTATTTGTTACTTACAGCTCAGCGCTCGAGGACATCTACAGTCACACAACTGTCTAGGGACCTCGCTGCTGCCACAGGAACATCACTTTCAAGGAAAACAGTTGCCAGGAGGCTCAGTGAAAGAGGGTTGTATGCCACGAAGTCAGCCATTTGCATCCCACTCTCTCCCTCCAACAAAAGAGAGCGTGTACAATGGTGCATACAACACCAACGCTGGACACAGCTCCATTGGGCTAATGTTTCTATCACAGATGAGTCCCGATTCAGTCTACAACCTGATTCTCGGCGAATATTCATATAGATGGCACCTAGGACCCGATATCATCCCAGTAACATCATGAAAGGGACCATTATGGTGGTGGAGGAGTGATGGTTTGGGCAGGGATCATGCAGGATACACGCACACTACTCAATGTGTTTGACACTGGTTCCGAGAATACCCAGATGTACAGGCAGGAGATCGTACTACTCTACGTGCGTCATTTCAGGGATCTGTTTGCACTGAATACGTTTTTATGGAGAAAAAAGAGCGACCACATATGGCTGTCCTGGCTGAGGAGTATCTGGAAATTGAAGATATTCATCGAATTGGTTAGCCAACCAAATCACCTGACTTTAACCCCATTGAACATGCTTGGGATTCTCTTTGGAGGGCTACTGCGATACACCAGTCCCCACCCAGAACCATTCCGGAGTTAGAAACTGCTTCGGTGGAAGAGTGGGATGGGCCTCCCTAGCAAGCTCTCCCTAGCTTTCTTGTCAACAGCATGCATACTCGTTGTGCATACTGTCTATCTCTCAGAGATGGGTACACACCATGCTACAGGCGGCTACACACCATAGAAGTCTCACTTTCATTGCTATCTTTCATCTTGAAGATCAGTACACATTGGGCTGTTGGTAATAACTCTTGCAAAGGAATGGCATTTTAATTTTTGCTTTGCACACATTATCCTCATACTATAAGTTAGATCTATACCAAATTTCATTAATTTTTATACAGTACTTCTCGAGATATTTCAAAAAATGCCTTCCATCTCTTAATTTTGTCCACGAGTGTATGTGTAGCAATGGCTGTAGTATGTAGAACAGAGTAGCCTGTAGTTTTCATCTATGTGTAATTGTGATGTGTAACTATCAATAAATGTTTATGCTCAGTAACTGTGTTTAATCCTGCCCACAGCATCACGTGGTGTTGTAATTTTTTTATAACTCTACTGAATTAAGTTTCTTTAATAAACTAGCAAAATGTACTTATTTTGCATACTTTAGGTAAAAATACAGTGATTTTTCAGATGTCCCATTGTGGCCATACTTAATGTCTCATAGTGGTCCATCACTGGGCCGCAATGAGATACTTTTCATCGAATTTATAGAGCCTCATATTTTTTTCTAACATTAAATAAGCTAAATTTGATGCAATATACTATAATTTGATACCTTTAATACAATCAAGTATGTTTCTGTGCTTTAGAACTCACCAATAAAAGAAAAATGAAAAATATGTGTTTTTTGTCTCATTGTGGCCCACCCTCCCCTATATATGTATATATATATGTATAAATCACTTCTTAAAATGTAGCACATTTCTCAAAAAAGTAAAATATAAGCTTTATAAAAATGTTTACTGAAGAAATTTTATTATGATTGTTAAATAAACGTGAAAAATATTCCGCGTATAAAAGTATTGAGGGTTTTACATTAAACATTCATAATATAGAAAACATTCGAATTACGAGCAAGAGGTAATTCATGAGTAAATAAATTTGTATAACATTTTCAAATTGCTGAAGAAATGCAAAGCTGTTGAGGGACTAGAGAAATAATCTTAGAATAAGTAATGTGCACAGTTCTTTCAACTTTTCTGCTGGTAGGAGGGGGGGGGGGAGGAAGGGGGTATTGCTAGTTCCGAGACGGTCCGTTGAGGTTATAGGTCCATTTGTTATTTGCTTACTTATTAATACGATAGTCATCTTCAATACGTAACAAGTAAAACGGTAAGATATATTTCTCGTTTATTTATCAATTGAATAAATGTATATTTCTGTCTGTCAAACGTAATAACATTTTTGATGCACTTATCATCTATTCGACATTGAGCCTACTGGGACTTGCATTTGCATCTTAAACTGAAACAAATAAAGAAGGAAGTTTTCAGGTGAAGTTAATAAAAATTATTAAAAATAAAAACTACTTTTGTCTCTCTGTATTTTTCTATTAAAATTAATTTAGTTCACCGTAAAACTTATTAGATTTCAAATTAATGAAATAATTAGAAATATATCTCCACTTGCGTTATGTTTTTATGTTACTTAAGGCGTCTTATGAATAAAGAAGGTAAATATTAAGGGACGTAATTAAATCATCGTTATATTTCTTTTAGATATAATCCTAGTTAATAATTTGTGTTTTTCGTAAATGTAATTAATTATTAAGAAGTTCTTGTAAAGTTGTCATTAAAATCAAATCAAATTAGCAGCATATATTTACTCGGGAGACTACGTAATATTATATGTAAACAAAAAACATTGCTGGACTGCGTTTAGTTTACTTTGGTTTATGTTATTTATTAATTAAGCTGTTGGTTATGATTGAGGATTTTGCTTTTATTTTATTGTTATATTTTTTAGCTTATTTTGGGACACCTTTATTATTTATTTTTCTATCATTTAGAAATTATACTTGGAAGAAAAACTGCTATTTTAAAAACATACACGTATGCACTAATGTTAAGCTAGACTAGTCGAAGTTTGCAGTTATATTTGCAATTTTTCACTCATTAATTAGTAACGTCTCATATCTCAATTTGCCCTTATCAAAAAAAAAAAAAAGGTATATGCGAATGTGGGGCAAAGTAAAATAGCGGGGCAAAGTGAAATGGTGACTTATTTACTTTGCTTTTAGCGCCACCTACCTAGAAATATTTCAGCTATGTAGTAACACATGTAGTCTATTCTAGTCTAGAAAAAATTACATATGAAAATCGAAAAATATGATAATACACGCATTTTAAAAAAATTGACACTCATATTGTCATATTTTGTTGTAAGTCAAAAATTATTTTTGCGGTACTTAAATGATAAAGTTCTTGTTATTAACAGTTTAAAAAATTAATTGGGACCTACTAATATTCAGTGAAGTTTCATTTGTTTAATATTATGCTTATTTGCATTTTAACTGCTTCGTAAAGTTAGCCAAATGCTTGCCGGAGAAAGTGGACGGGGCAAAGTGAAACAGTGCATTTCATTTACTTATTCAATTTTTTATCAAAACACTTACATATTCATTTATTTATTATTTCATTTACATTCCTTCATTTAATAATTCCCTCATTTATTCGTTCAGTCACTTATTTTCTTATTCATTCAATTTTATTGATGAATAATTTTTTCTCATATAATAGCTTATTTATTTATTTGTTCGTTTATTACTCCATTTCCTTTTCATTCATTCATTCATTCTTTTATTTTCTCATTTTTTAAATAAAAAATATCTTTAAATCTCGAATAGACAACATTTTATTACAAAAATATTTTATTTTTCCCCATGAAAAAATTAAGTGAAATTCTTCTACCCTTTTTCGGAGGTAACAATTTATTACCTAAATTTAAAAAAAATGTTAAAATGCAAATTTTATTGTAAAATATACTGTTTTTTTTATGTACCATCATTTCATAAACCAAAATGGAGTAAATTTTCATTTTGTTCATTTTAAAGAAAGTAAGTTATCTTAACTATATTTCACTTTGCCCCACATTCCCTTAGTGTTTAAAGGCGGACGCACGAAATAATTGTGAGAGTTGGTTAAAAAAAAAGAGAAGCAATAAAAGGCTCAGAAATGTAGAAACTGTAAAATGAAGATGAAGAAATGTGGAACTGTTGGGCAAAGCGAAATAGCGAGGCAAAGTGAAATGGTGAAATAATCATTCTGTTTTTATCTCCACCTATCTTAGTTCAAAAGCTGGCACCAATTTTTAGTAGGTATTTGAGGTAAGCTGAAAATTTGTCACATACCTCTCTTATTTTACCCCAACACCGAACTGCAGACCTGGCTGGGATTTAGTGGGGCTAAATCAACCAATAAATTTTTAAAAATATTATTTTTTTGTTCCAAAAATGTATTTGAGGCAACAGTTTTGATATGTTGTAGTTTAATGTTTAAAAATAAGAAAAAAAAAATATAAGCCAGACGATTTAGTCAGGGTTTTAACATTGCCAGACTAGTGCAAAAATATTTTTCAAAAAATAAAAAAATGTATTTGAGGATACTTGAAATTTTAATAGGATATTCTTCATAGTTAAAAAATAATGTTCTCAAAAAGAAAGCTCATTTTGCTGGGACTTTCTGCAAGCCAGGTGATCTAACACATTATGTATAGGAGCAAGTGAGTAGCGCTATAGACAAGCTGTAGTATTAGAGAGCGTTTATCGCCTGCTGTCTATGTTCTGGCTTGCCGCGTAAATTTTGGCTCTGGCGAGGTCACGTGACTTACAATAGCCATGAAGTTTCTAGTCTGATTTTCGAAGTAAAAAATAGAAAAGTTTGTGAATTTATATCAAAAATGGTTTACATTAAAGTGATTATCTCTATAGTCAATCAATATAGTCAAATGGAAATCTTTTCATTAAAAGCTTCTATATATAATTGTAAATTTTTGTGGTAATTTGTTTCTGGTTTATATTCAAGTTCTCGTAATTTATTAAAATAATTCTTTCGGAAAATGCGATGATTATAAGTCTCCGAATTTTGTATTTTTTGGAAAGTTTCAGTCTCTTGGATAAATGGTTTGCACATTTCTAAAGATTTTATTAAACCTTCTTTATCTAACTCTGGAAGCAGCTGTCGTTGTCCTTGATATTTTTTGGAGTTTTTGTGACAAAAAATACAAATTTCTTGATTGAGCTGTAAATGTTTTATCAATATTGCTATCCACCGGCGTACTTGACGTATCAGTAACATTGGTTTCGTCGACAACAACAACATGAACTTCTGATGTAGATGCACAAAATCATCTATAGTTGCAGATGGTTCAGGTGATAGTGTTGCTGGTTCTATTGCAGATGTGGATGGTTGGAGTGTTGATGAAGATGGTTCTGCTGTAAATGTAGAGAGTTCAACTCTACTTGCTGATATAGATGGTTCTAATGCAGTTAGTTGATGTGAATTGTCGGATATTAAATTGTCTGTATTTATTTTTTTTTTAAATCTAATTTAAATTTTGTCAACAGTTAAAGTCTTATAACAGTCATAAAACGAGTTTATTAGGCCAAAGAACATACAATGGAAATGACTTTAACTCATTGGAAAAAAAGCAACACTATTCATATTTATTAATTTCATACTTATCACAATAAATTTGTATTTAAATAAACAAGGAATAATTTTAGTAAAATAGGAATTATAAATTTATTCGAAATTTTTTTTGTTGAATTAACTTCTAACAGTTTAAGTGGCCCTCAGAGTTCGGGCAGGTAGTTTTAGTGTATGCATAGATGTTAGAATTATTGTATTGAGTTATACAGGTAAGATATACAATAATAGTAAATTTATACTGAATATTGTATATTGTCAGTAAGAAAATAGGAAAAGTCAATACTGTGAATCCTTTATTCTATTTGTGAGCAGACATTACTTGCAAAAAAAAAAAAAAAAACAATATCTTTTGTTGGAGTAGCAACACTAGATCCAATCACGATATCGTCGTAATATTTTTTATTTAAAGCTAAAAAGTTCTTTTAACAATTTGTGTGATAAACACTTGTATGGTTAGGAATCACTGGGAAAACAATATTATTGTATTTTAATCCGTGATGTTTACGGATTTCTTACAATTCATGACTTTTTTTCAGAGTTTTCTCTACGTAAGCAATCACTTTACCATCATCTTTTTTACAAATGACACAAACTAATTTTTTACCCGCCATTTCAAAATTATTTAATTTATAAAACATGTAACACCAATGTTGGATATACAGTCGGATCCCGACTTACGCGAGGGATGCGTTCCAAGACCCCTCGCGTAAGTCGGAATTTCCCGTTGTGGAACAGCGTACGTTTAGAAATTTTTTATAAGCATACTCAATTTTTTCAGACATGTGTTAGCACTTCTGAAATTGTTTCAAACCATTTAGCTATATATTACCGGATGTTTTATAAAGAACTAACTTTTTACTGTATTTTAGAAAAAACGTTACTGTTTAACATGATTACTCTGTTATGAAGCACAAAATCAATGATCAATAAGATACACATGTACTTTAACAATAGGGTACTTACAGAAAGAACATTGCTGTATTATAATAGCACTGAACAGTAGATATTGTAATTTTAATTATAATTTTAAAATTTATAAAGTTTATGCAGTGTGGGAAGACCACTATTTTTGGCTTGGCTTCCCTTTTCATGATGTTTGTATTTTGCTCAGACACTACTCTGCGAGCTTCATTATTAAAACTAAGTTCTGAACTTTTGCGGATTTCCTTTTCTTGAACTTTAATTTTACGTATCGAAGATTAACTCATGCCTAATTGTCGTGCTACCTTCGAGCCACTTTATAATTGTTTAAGCATCGAGAATCTTTAACCTTTTCTTGCATTGTCAGAAACTTTCTGTTTTTCTTTCCACTCTTGCTAACTTGAGATGAAAGTCCTAGTTTGGGAACCCTTCTGTTTTATCAACGTTCATAAGAAGGGAAAAAAACCGTTAAGAATTGGAGCGGTAATTTGTATAAACAAAAGCGAAGCGTTGTTTAGACTAATACAATGTGTGAACTTCCGCTGTCAATGATGCTAAAGGGATAAAAGTCTTTTCACGAAACTAATATTTAGCGTCAACGAAGCCCATTCTAATGCTCCGCTGCTCCTTTCCAAAAAATTTCATGTTGCAAGCGAGTAATTTGCGTCAGCAATAAGAAATTCATTACTCATGAAAAATTCGCGTTATAGCTCTTTCGCGCAAGTCGGATCGCGTTGTAGCAGGATCCGACTGTATACTACTTAGAACAAAGACTCCGAAAATCCGACTAGAAACCTCATGAGTCATGGCTATCGTAAGTCACGTGAAATCGCCAGAGCCAATAGTTACGCGGTAAGCCAACAGCAGACAGCTGCCGTAAACGCTCTCTTTCTCATAGTAGATCACCTGGCAGGTAGAAAGCCCCAGCAAAATGATCTGTCTTTTTGAGAACATTATTTTTTAGCTATGAAGAATGTCCTATTAAAATTTCAACTTGCCTCAAATACATTTTTTTTTTGAAAAATATTTTTGCACGCGTCTGGCAATGTTAAAACCCCGACTAAATCATCTGGCTTATATTTTTTCTTATTTTTTAAACATTAAACTACAACATATCAAAATTTCATATTGCCTCAAATACATTTTTGAAAAAAAAATAATATTTTAAAAAATTTAGGGGTTGATTTAGCCCCGCTAATTCCCAGCCAGGTCTGCAGTTCAGTGTTGGGGTATAATAGGAGGGGTATGTGACAAGTTTTCAGCTTGCCTCAAATACGTGCCCAAAAATTGGTGCCAGCTCTCGGTATTTTTTCAATCACGGTATTTTTTCTATTCGGTATTTTTTCAACTATATAGGAAGGATAGGCATCATGCATTTTGAAATAACTTTTCCTTTCAATGTTTGAAAATCCTTTTTCTGTACAAAATGTTATACTCTTATTCACCTTTTATTTGTAAATGTATGAATAAATGCACGAGGAAGTTTTCTGTATAAATGCATTTCTATTCTAATTAATTATTCATGAAAGCTACAAGTTTTAATTTTAATTAACTGATCTTTAAAGGTAATTAAAAATGTAAGCGTCTCATTTTTGACCAGAAATGGTAAGATTAATTAAATGTTCCGATACATTTTCAATAATGTTTCCATTTAGTGATTCAAAATTCTTCATAACATTTCCAGTCCGAAATGAATATTAAGTAAGCGTAAAATTGATTATCATTCATGTGTTCCTTTGATTAAATTAGCAAGTATAGGATAAAAATTGTGTGTTTGCTGCTAATCTACGTTCTCTGTTATTTAATGATGTAAGGGAATGTTGATTAAAGTGAAACAGAGGAGATACGAGAAATGGCAAATTATTTTACTTTTGCAACGCCACCTATCGAGAAAATATTTTAACTGTGTCATTAAACTTGTAGAGTAGGGTAACGGCACCAGTCACAGACATGCCCAAGACATCGCTCTCAGGGTAACTCAATTTCCTGAGCCGTTTAATTTATGTGGATTTTTTAAACTAGTTTTCTCTCATGCAACAACGTATTATCTAACGTTTGGCTGCTTCTGGATCCTCTGAAATAGTTAATTCTATTTTTCTTTGCCCAATTTCGAAAGAAAGTTCGACTCCCTGTAGCAAACACCGAAAATCTGATGATACCCAGGAACAGACAGGCTAAAAGGATGAGTAACAGACAAGATGTTGAAAAGATGATTAATAAACAAAATTCCCCTTTTCTCTTCAAAATTTGCAAAAGTTTTATTTTTTAGAACTAAAGCCTTACTAAATTCAAGTAAGCATAAAACACCAGCTGAACTTGTGATAGCTGTTAATAATATTACTCCACTGCCTCGTAAATATCAACTGGATAATGAAATTCACTCTGATAACACTAGATAACTTCCCCGTCATTCACTGGAAACAGAAACGTCGGTTTTACCTGCCTAAAATGCTTGTTATTTAAATCCAAACTTATGACTGTCTGTTACTGGTGACCTTACCCTAGCTGAATTTAATTGGAAAGTAGTTACCTCTGACTATCAAAGTACATGGTAGTACAAGCAAATGTTAAAATTTGAAACTCGCTCCAATATGTTGTGCTTATTCAAAAATATTTTTTTAAACTACAAAATGAATCAGTTCAATGTAACCTATTGATGTTGAAATAGTATTTTACGCAGTACAATTTGTAGCGTCAGGGGCAATGCGAAATAATTTGAGTAGCTATTTCACTCATTCGTTAAATTATTAACGTACTCATTTCTTGATAAATTCGTACATGCATTCATTCATTTCCTTCCTTTCTTTCTTTCTTCTTAGGTTTATTTGCTAATTTAATCACACATTTCATTAGTCATTTATTAATTAACTAGCTTTTACCCACGAATTCGCTCACGTTGACGTAGATTTTTTCAATCGTTTCAGGTCAACGCAGGCAGGGGTCAAATAATTACCAAAAAGTGGTTGGTCCCCAGTTTCACCGACATTTCAAATTCCCTCCTACCCCCTTCAATATATCAAAAGGTATGATTAAAACTGAAAACCAATTGGAGGGTGGTTATGAAATGTCGTGGAAACTGGGGAGACACCCAAAAAATTACACAATATAAATCAGGAAAACGTATACGAGTAGTAAAGAAGTTAGTAAGGGTAATTCTTAAAAATTCTAATTCGAGTGAGGTCAATTATTCTTAAATAACGTCAAACATTTTTCTTATAATCCCGATCAACTTCAAATGGTGTCGAGCCCTACGCCGGCTACCCAAATTATTGCATATGCTTCTTGCCTCAGAAAGGAACGGAGCTCAGGTGACGCATGTCACTCCTGAATAAATAAGGAAAATTACGCCTAAAATGGCAATCGTCCCAAAATAGGGTCAACAGTCACTACAAATACTGATTTTCTAATAATGTCCCTTGAGAGTGAGAACATCAAATCTTTAAAATCCCCATCAGAAAGAAATCAACTATTTCTAAACAACGTCAACGGTCCTGTTTGAAATACCAAAAAGTTCAGAGTAAAAATATACCATCAAAATCAGAATGAGCACAACATTTTTTCATTTTGTTCATTGCAGTCATGTATGTTCAAAGTTGCATAGAAACAACTTCTTTGGCAATATTATACAGTATTTCTCCTTTATAAAGGGCTCTAAAACAAAACAAGCTTTTAAACAAGACTAAAAGTTTAGTTGTAATGGGAAAAAAGTTCATCAAATATTTACAGGAATGGATTTAAGTGTCAAATAAGCCGCGAAATAACGAACAAGCCCTTAAATCACGACCACAAAACCAATTCAAATATTTCTCCAACTACAATACGAAATTAACTACATAAGAACTGTATAGAACTTGTATAAGGAAAAAAAATGTAATAGTGCCTTAATGAACAATGATGTGATCGCACCGCTAGTTTAATGCGATCTGATGCAAAAAAAGTTTTTAACGGAGACTTATTTTCCAATGATCGACAATTTTAACACGATTCAATAGAGTACTCACTAAATTACCGCCAGTAGCGTGAAATGGAAACCAGAGTCAAAAATTCCTTTTGGTCGCCAACTTGGTGATATATCACCAAATGGCAGCCAGATTATAATATCAATTAAGTTTGCATTGAAATTAACACTGATTTTCGCCGAAAAACGTGTGTAAGACCCCTTTTACGACATTCGAATGTAACCAATTATACACATCACAAGTTCGTTTTTCTTGATTACAGTTTTGGAAAGTTTGGAATTATTAATAGTTTAACATAGAAATTAGTGTAAAAATGATGATGGTATCTTTATATATTAGCCGTTTATTAGCCGCAAGCCGTTTTCTTTCGGTACCGATTTCTCCTCTGTTTGTGAACCGATTTCCTTCATTATTTTTTGTTCAGCAGCTCTTGCCGAGTTTTAGTGTCATCAATAAAAAATTTTGAAATCGAACGCTAATTAACGGATATATTAATTAATTCGTATTTTCGTCCTAAATGGCCCTTTCTACGCGAACGGATGGTCCATTTGTTTCGAACTTGATATGGTTGGAAAGATCTTTAAAAAATACTCCTATCGAAGAAATTGTCAGTGCACCCAAAAGTCCAATAATCTAAATCCACTAGAAAAAAGTTATAAGCGGTTTTTAGTTAGCGAAACTCAAAAATTTTATCTCTTTTCCATTGTTGAAATTCATTGTTGGAAGCGTGAAATATTAAGTTTTAATTCATTTTTCAAACCCCTTTTTTCTACACGAAAAATTCATTTTAATGCTTCGAGCTTGGTATGGTTGGAAAGCTCGCAAAAAATACTTTGAAATACGTTCTACCTGGTTTTACCGCGCGAAAATGGAAACCCGCTAAAATGACTAGAAAATGAGCTAGAAGCAATTAAAAGTTAGTGAAAATTCATTTTTATTTGCTTTTTCACGCGACATAGTTAGCGTGAAGAAATTGCTAGATAATATTGTGGTGTTGTCATTTCTCGCTTGAGCGTAAAGAAATGAAAACTTGCATTTGTTTTTATTATTGAGGCTTTTTGGGTAACTACAGGCATTTAAAATATTTTCATTTTAATTATGTTTTCGTGATTTTAATATTTAAATAAATCATTTTCCGGAGTGAGGGAGGACTTTCAGTTTCAATAAAATCACCTTCTGAAAAAAAAAAAAAGAAAGAAAAAAAAACACGTAGTAGTAATAATACCTGCATGTGCTATCACTACAAATAGATCTGAAGGTGAAACTTTTGATAAAATTGGCGTATAATTACGACTTCCAGTGCTTTTGCAAGGACAATTATATATTGCCGCGAGTAAAATTCGTTCATTTGACTGTTGAAAACTTTATATTTCTAACGGCAATGGTCATGCCTACTTTTACAAAGAATATTGTTTGTACAGAAGTTTTACGTATTTATGGAGTTTCGCGATATCATTTTATTCAGGAAGACTTCCAAAATTGTGAAATTGACAAACTTTATCCAGTGTTGGCACCAATGCCACGGCGAGAAAAATATTTATTTTGCATTCATAAAAAAAAAAGAGTAGAGAAATGTCTATTTGCAAGGAAATGACTACAAATGAAGTTCCCCTTCCCGTGATAAGGAGGAAGAAATAAATGACTAGAGGGACATCAAGCCTTTTTTTGATAAGATCGTTTATGAAAACAGTGTGACGTGTGGGAATGGGAAGAGGGGGTATGGTGAAGTGTGAAACATTGTGACAAAGGGGAGAGGGATCAAAAATTTTGAAAAGCGCATTAGTCAGTTATCCCCTAAACCCTAAACAAATCACAAACACGATTTTTATAATAAAATTGCACTATTATTGCGACGTCTAGTGTTTTTGAATGGACAATTTTTAATTAGTAGGATTTGTTCACTTTACTGATTGAAATTTTATATTTATAATGGCAGAGGTCAAGGCAACTTACTCAATAATATTAAACTTTTTAAAAGAAATATTGTTCATCCAGAAGTTTTACGTATAATCCGGGTTTTGCAGCATCATTTCATTCGGGAAGATTTCGATAATTGGTAAATTGGCGCTCTTCATCTATTGGCGTCAATTTTTTGGCACCAATTGCAGCTCTAAAAATGTTTTTTTTTTTTGCATACGAAAACAAAGGTAGGGAAATGTATATTTACTTACGGTTACCACAAAATAGGGGCAGTCCACGAGGTGGGGTTCACGAAATAGTAACAGTTTGTGACAAGGGAGATGAAAGAAATGACAAGAGGAACCTACAGTGGGGAGAATGTGACAACAAGCCTTTTTTTAATAGAAACGTTATGAAAAACAGCGTGGCATCTGACGCCTGAACGACGATCAAGTCGATCATGCCAGACGACATGATCTGAAGGAAGATGGGGCATGGTGAAGTGCGAAACTTTGTAACAAAGGGAGGAGAGTGTCGAAAATGTTGAAAAGTGTGACATCAGTTATGCACCCCCCCCCCTTAACCATAAACAAATCACAAAGACGACCTTTTTTTTAAATGAAATATTTTTGCGACGTCCAGTATTTTCGAATGGAGAGTTGCCACGAGTAGAGTTCGTTCATTTGTTACTTTGAAATTTATATTTCTAATGACGAAGAAGCAACTTACTCAATAATAATAGACGTTTTATTAGTAATGTTGTTCATACAGAAGTTTTACGTATAAACTGAGTTTTGATGCTTCATTTCATACGGGAAGATTTCGGATAAGTATCGATTTTTATCCACTGGCTTCGTATTGGTTATTTCTAATGCCAGGGTGAAAAATGTTTTTCCTCTGCATACATAAACAAAGAGTAGAAAAATATCTATTTGAATAGGGTTAGCACAAAGCAACATGGTATCCAAAATAAAATTGTTCAAGCCAAGAATTTGACGACCACACAAATTACTCAATGGGGTTGTTTCCTTCAGTCAAAAGTACTACTTTTATTCACTGAAACTGATACAATAAGCAAAAAAATAAAATAACGTGGAGCCAGAAAAAACTTTTATTTTCACAACAGTTATTTATTATAATTTTTTTAAAAGTCCGATTCTGGAAATAAGGCGCTGTCTTTATGAGCTTACAAGTGATGTACTTTGTCGCGCTGCTCCATTGCCGCTCTCAATATCTACGCTTCGCTGTCAACCGCGTTTCCAGGTTATGATTATTTGCGATGTGTGCTAATGGCATCAATAAATGGCATTTCATCGCTTTTGATGCTACGTGCAAAAGCGTAAAAAATTAATTTCAATCTGCGCACCAAATAAAATAATTGTTAAAAAATCTTATTTTTTTTTCAAATTATTTAAGGAATGGCTAAAACACATGTTTTTAAGCATGCTCTTTCAAAAAAAAAAAAAAAACTTTCAAAATTTCAGAAACGACCCCATTACCGAAATATCTCCTTTCATTATTATTTTGAGATTTGAAATTGGAATAAATTACTACTATTTGGTATTGTATGCCCAAATAAAAATTGTACGTATCCCCCTATTTGCAGTAAACATGAGTAATAGTAGAAATAAAAATGTTAGAGATAGTTAAATTCATTCATGTTTTCTCAAATATTCATTTTTGAATATGCTCGAATTTCGACCACTGGGCAAACACTAGTTAATAATAATAATAATAAAGAGCATTTTCAAGCATATGCTTTTTTGTTAGCTATTTTTTAAACATTAAAGCTATAAGTTGCTTTTTTAAAAATCCTTTGTCACGTTTTTTGATTTTTTTTTTTTACTTTTGTAGAAAAAACATTCTACTTATTATTAATAAAAATTATGGTGTGAAAGTTATTGAGATAAACTTATCACAAAGTGTCCTGCTTTTTTTTCTGAGCGACAATAAATCACACTACATGAATGATTTTTTACTCCAATTTATAGCTTTTTTAACCACGCTTCAGCTTAAAAAAGAGGATCCATTAGTGATAAAACTAAACAAACGTTCTTTTTCTTCATCAATACACAGCTGGCTCCTAAAGAAACACAAACAAGCTAAATAATATTTAATGAAGTCCTTAACGATGGATTCTCATTTATTACAATTAAACTGTGAGAATAAAAAAGTGATTGAAATTTACAGCTAGTACATGTGAGAGTTTATAGGTTAAGTTTTTCAATCGATGTTGATCATAATGGCGGCATGAATAACGAAACACTAATTTTTTAATACTTAGTAGGTTTTCTGTTTCGCAAAATGTTTTAAATCAAAGTAGTTCATTATAGTGTTCTTAACAGAAGACTGCACACATGATAGTAAAACGTAAGCAAAGTTACATGCTAGTTTCGAAAAAAATATCCTCATATATATAATAGCCACTGATCGAGTAACGCTCCTGACGTCATCAACAACGAAACTTGCACCATAGCAAGATAATTTGATAATATTTTTTGGTAATGTTTGAAATGCAGGGAAATGCTTTATTTTGTCAAAGCTAAACTGGATCCGGTAACTTAAGTGTTTTCCTGTTAAAACTGACATTATAGGAGAATGAAGAAACGAAAAAGTGGTGAAAAATGAACGCTATATACTTTAGTTTAGGGTTAATCCACTGGAGTTAGGGTTACAATTTCAACTATCGAAATATCACCAAACATGCTATTGCTTCGATCAAATGTAGAAGCAATTTTCACCCGTCATACCTTGACGAGTGATTTTCTAATTATAAATAATCTTTAAACTCAAAAACATATCGTCATGTGCTCATACGGTAAGAACGGGACAGCTCGAATTCCTAACAATGAATTGCCCACAGGTAATCTTATAATTTATTAACGTGTCATTGAAATTGGTTCCATGCATGAAAATTCTAACAAAATAACTAATATCAAGGCAGAATGCTTAAAAATTGATTTCTTAAAACGGAGTTTGTGATTCCTGATCTATTTCATAATCTGGAATTGTCTTCGTCTTGTGCCAAGTAGCCTGTATTCTCAATTAATAGCGGGATAAAGTGTTTAAGACAGAAAATAGTTTCAGATCGCATTTCAAGAGAGAAAAAAAGAGTTTATTTATTAAATTTATCACAATAATATATTAATCTGGCAGTTGTATAAAATCTACTAGATATCAAAATGCAATATGTTGTTGAAATTGAAAGTATATTGTCTACCCTTCATAAGGACTGGTTTCTTTAAATGTTTGGTATCTACCGTATCTCAATCTCTTCCACTCAGTTATTTGTGAAGAAAATCGCATTTCTTACTAAAATTTTTTAAAGTAAATTTAGAGCCGTATGTATAGGTATCTATGGTTTCAGCAAACCTAACCTGGAAGCATTGTGTAGGCTACTTAGAACCTAATCACAGCATTATAAGGCTGCCAGGTTATCTTTATCACAACTATAGATCTTACACAACTTTCAAATTAAAATATCTTTTGGATTTCTTGAAAATATATTAAATATGTTCATCTCATTCCCACTCTCTGACAGAAATTTACAGCAGTAGACATTACTCTGAATACACATACACTGAGGAGACAAAAGTCATGGGATACCTCCCAATATCGTGTCAAGCCCCTTTTTCTTGGAGAAATGCAACAAATCGACGCGACGTGGCAGGAACGCTCAGCAAGTGTTTAGAAATTCCCTACAGAAATATTTAGCTGATGCTACAGACGTCCATAATTGCGAAAGCGTTTGTGTTTCAGAATTTTTTGCACTAATTAGTCCAGTCATTTAAACTTAAATTAGGTAAGAATCTCCGAATTCGAAATACCCAGCTGTAAGTCTGTAAATACTTGTATATTGACACCCTAAAAGTTGTCTCAAAACCTACATATAGTAGGGTGTACGCAACTATTAAATTTCAAGGTCAAAGGTCACAAAAAGTTTTTTTTGCGCTTTTTCTGGAAATATCTCATTTCCTATGGGTTTTTTGCTATTTTTATTTAATATCTATATTGTAGAATACAAAATTCTCTACAAATTTTGTTTTAAAATTTTTTTTATACGGTGAACCGTTTTCGAGTTAGAGGGCGGAGAGCGCGCGGTCGCAGGATCACTTCAGGTCAACTGGTGCCTCCAGTCGAAAACGCACCATGGTTGGTGAACTATCGATAAATCAATGATTATAAATATTTGTCTGTTTCAATGAAACAATGGTTGTACCAGTTACTCAAGAAAAATTCTTATCAAATCGAAATAACAAAGATTTGCTCATTAATACTATGTTAATTGAAAAATTACAAGCTGCAAATATTACTACTAAACAAGCCAGAGATGATGCGGATGTTCTTATTGTTGAAACTGCAATTGAAGAATCAAAGTCTGAAAAAACTGCCGTTATAATGGGACAAGATATTGATTTACTTATTTTAATTGGGCGTACACTGTCTTACGAACAAGAAATTTTCTTTAAAAAAGTTGGGAAAGGAAATGTAAAAACGGAGATATACTCGACTAAAAGTTTTGATCATTATCGTCATTAACAAAATACATATTTTATTTCTGCACGCATTAAGTGGCTGTGACACAACTTCTGCAATTTTTAAAAAGGGAAAAAAATCCTTTTTAAACGTTTTTGAGAAACTGACAAATTTGGATGAACTAGCTGCAGCATTTGAGGAAGAAATTTGTTCGGCCCAGAGATTATTAGAGAGTGGAACTCAAACTTTATTGGCAGTCTATAATGCTCCGAAATCTGTGAAACGTCTCGATCATCTTCGTTATATGCATTACGTCAAGTCTACAAAACTTAATAAACCTGTGCAGCTTTTAAATATTCCACCAACAAGTGCAGCTGCTCATCTATATTTCAAACGTGTATATTATCAAGTTCAAACTTGGTTAGGGCATGATTTAGAACCCCAGGTATGGGGTTGGGCAATGCGAAACGATTTTCTGGAGCCTATCATGACAATTTTACCACCTGCTCCAGAAGATTTGCTAAATAATTTTCTACAGCTGCAAGAGAGGTTGTGGTTCGTGATGCGAAGGCAGATAAGCGTACTTGCAATGCTCTTTAGCTTGTAGTCAATGTAATGGGCAAGCGTGTCTCAATGCTCTACCATATCAGAGCGACATTAACGAAGATGGAACCTTCGACCCCGAAATCATGGAAGAACATGAGACAAATGTCGCTGAAGACGATAATGAAGACCAGTTTGAAATTTACCAGCAGCCGGAAGACGACGATGAAGAGGAAGAAGATGATTAAAATTATAAATTGCAGTTTTTGTACCCTTTATTCCATTTTTTAACTTTTAATAAAAATAAATGTATTAAAAGATATTTTTTACTATAAAGATTAATTCATAATTTATTTGTTTTTTTTTCATCATGTAAGAAGTTATTAATATTAATTAAGTTAACATTCAAATATGATTCCTATATTTTCATTAACAAATCTGCAATTACATGGACAGGTAAGTGTTATTAAGTAAATTAATACTGAATAAAAAGTGGATAGGTTAGGAAAAAAATGATAAAATATAATATAACAGTTAATAAAAATTAACAAATATTTATAATCATTGATTTATCGATAGTTCATCAACTATATATGGCACGTTTTCGACCGGAGGCACCGGTTGACCTGAACTGATCCTGTGACCGCGCGCTCTCCGCCGTCTATCTCGAAAACGGTTCACCGTATAAAGAAATTTTTTGAACAAAATTTGTAGAGAATTTTGTATTCTACAATACTGATATAAATACAAATAGCAAAAACCCATAGGAAATGAGATATTTACAAAAAAAAAAACCCGGCAAAAAAACGATTTTTGTGACCTTTGACCTTGAAATTTAATAATTGCGTACACCCTACCATATGTAGGTTTTGAGACAACTTTTAGGGTGTCAATATACATGTATTTACAGATTTACAGTTGGGTATCTCGAATTCCGAGGTGAACTTACTATAATGAGTAGACTAAAAATGATCTCTCGGTTATGTCCCAAAAATTCTTAATTAAATTATTGCCGGGTAGGTTATTTATTGTGACTGTCTAAAATGTCTTTCTAAGGAATTGGCTGGGGGACAGGCCTTCTCTGAACATTCCATCATGCGTTGTGTAGTCGTCCATATATTGTTGCAATTTGTTTCAAATTAGCTGAGATACCATTTTTAGGCAATCATAGGCTCTGCTGGACCGGTAGACTTAACGCATGGCATGCCATGTAAAGACATCCTATATTTTTGTGGAGGCAGCACCAAGTTGTAGAGTGCTTTGTTGACAACTTCTGTTCATGGTTCCGCAAGCTCTGCCATCACACTCAAACCCTACCATCAACTCTTGCTAACTGAAACAGTGACTACATTGACCAAGCTACGGTTTTCCTGTCATTTAGTCTCCATCCGATATGGTCAAGAGAAGCATTACAGGAGATGACGTGTTGGCTTTGAACACACTCGAGTCGGTCTTCCGCTGCTATTGCCCATTAAAGCCAAATTTTGCTGCCCTGTTCTAACAGACATTCCTGTCGTATTTTCCCGTAGTTATCGTCCCGTTATTCTACACACACGTCGCTAAATTCTGTCATTAAAAGCAAGTGGTCGGCGCCTGTGTTGTCCGTGGTGAAAGGTTATACCTGAAACTAGATATTTTCGACCCTCTTTTGTCACTAAGGATCTGAGAATGTTGAATTCCTGTACTAATTCCAAAATGGAATATCCAACGTTTCTAACTCCAAGGGATCAAAGTCTGTTAATACCTGTCTTTCAGCCATAATCATGTTAGAAATCATTTCACGTGAAACATGGAGTACTATGGAAAATCCTACTTATAAACTGCCATACATACATTTTTTATTTGATACAATTATTAACTGCGTATTTTTGTACTGCTATTCAATGACTTTTGTCACCTTTAATGTAAAGTGTTCAAGTATTCAAGTTTCTGAGAACCGACTTAAAATTTAAATTTTAACACTTTCGTTACATAAGTAATTTAATATGATTCTCTAACGATATATTAACAATAACATAACAATATTTAACATTAAGAGATATAAAACACCCAATTTTTTCGGAATTCTTGAAATTAAGCATCTGAAAATATTGTACATTAAAAACCCGACCCGGAACCTAACACATTATTGTTGAAGAACAAAGATTAGAAAACCCTTACTATCAGACAATTAAAATCCTTAAGGCAAACTTATTTAAATTAATTAACTTTCTGGAATTTATTAAATATTTACTCTAGCCAGAAACTTTTGCCTAATGAGTTTTGATCCAACCGAATGCAAGGAAATTCAATTTAATCCCGAAGTCACATTTAGCTTTTGCAAGGATCCTGTTTAACATTTGATATTTTTTGGTTTATTCATATTCCAGCTTTGACGACCAAAGATGAAACTATTATGAATAAATATTTCTAATGCAGAGCTCTGATGTTATAAAATATTTTAATATCGTTATCTGCTGTAATCTAATCTTAAAGATTCTCATTTATTTATGTACTTCTTAGATACTGCTTATCTTATTTGCTGGTAAGTCGAGTTCTTAAATTTAGCTAATTACATATTTCGAAAAACGTTTCGCATATAACTTAGTTTGTCCCGGAATTTTTAACTTCGCTTTTATTTGTACATTCGAATACAAGGAACCATTAAGTATCATTTTAATAAGTATCCGCTTTCTGAAAAACGTTTCGCATATGACTTTATTTGATGTGGGCAATTCCACGGATTAAAGTACGTAATTTGTTACGTCAACGCAAAACATACGCTGTGCAAACGATCTTTTCTCCTTGATTACTGTATTTTTAGTCGAATTTAATGGTCTAATTCAATTCTCAAAACATAATTTTTGGTTAATTTTTAAAAAATTGTTAAAAACACGGTAACTGACTGGCTTTTTAAAAAGTACCGTGCCAGTCAGTTACCGTGCTTTTGAGATATCTATTTTTTTTAAATCATCCAAAATGTATTTCAAGAATTGAATAAAACAAGTAAACTAAGCGAAGAAGATCGTTCGTATATCGTATGCTTTAAATGTTGTAAAATACACAGATTTGCTCTGAAAATGTCAGTCAGTTACCCGTGGAATTGCCCATGTATTTATTGATCAATCCATTTCCATTTGCACGGGTGTGACTTTTTTTTTATCTACATATTTGCACTTAACTCTCAGAATTTTGAACTTGACTTTTGTGTGTCATATATTCGAATATAGGAAACTATTAAGTATCATATTATGCAGTATCCACTTTCTAAAAACAATTTATACTTAAAAAATAATATTTTGTACTTGTTGCGGGTGTGATCGTACTCTCATGCCCACAACAGGTTCGAAAGAAGGCTTTTTAGATAGTTGATAGTTCATATTTTTTAAGTCCAATGTATCAGAATTAAAAGTCAAAGCTTAAAACTCCAGGAATAATGAGCAAATAAGGTATGAGGCACAAATATTGCCCACTTAAGAAAATTTGCGCCCCAAGGTATGAACATTTGATGTATACAGTGGTGTTAAAAAAAAAATGCATCACCTGAGCCGCAAAGGAGAGGAATATCACCCCGACTACATTCAACGCACAGTCAAGCATCCCGTATCCCAGATGATTTGGGGATGTATTTTTGATCAAAGAGTTGGTGGGCTTCACTTTGTGCAAGCAACAATAAACGATCAGGTGTATATTGGCATTTTGGAGGAGAAATTGCTTAACACTACACTGTTAAAACCAGAAGTGCCACAGGGGTCAAGAATTTCACCCAAGGGTGAAAAAAACGGTGCCTTAGGGTGCAACAGAGGCTAGGAAGTGTCGTCAAGGAGCTTTTGGTTCCTCAGTGGGGAACGACATTAACAAAAGCGCTAAAAGACCATTCAATAAGAGAGCGACTCCTTGCGCATGCGCTCTGACTTATCATCCAACGAAAACTTTAGTTTGAATGGCGAACGAAGGAAGTTGCAACGAAATTTACTTTCACATTGAATGGAGTACAAAACTGAAAATTTCGTGGATTAATCTTCGAAATCTCGCGTAAGTAAAGCATTTGATCATATTGTAGCTCTTAGAGCTTTCGAACATATTTAAAGTGCTTAAAGTATGTTGACAACTGCTTATTGTTCCGTTTACCTTATTAAACATTAAATGTCTTGTTATTTATATCCTGCAAAACTGTTACCTAAAACTATCTATCAGTACTATCTTGAACAACAACAACATTAAAAATTGAAACGTTTAAATCAGCTGATAGTTTAATAGCTAATTCCGGAATAAAAATTCATCGACAGAGCATCCTGAGCAGTTATATACCAATGTCTATTTCTTCTCAATGAAATATTTACGTAGTGGAAACGAACAGAGCAGCGAAGCCGAGGAGGGGGGGAAAAAAACGCGTGAAAAGAAATCTCTCTCACTCAGTGTTTGACTCATGACATCGTGTTTTTGGTTAACGTATCTTTCTTAGGCATTATTGTATGAAGCGAATGTAGTTATCTACTCGTTTTTATTTTTAATCTGACGGAAAACTTGACATTGGAAAGAAGGGATTTTAAATTAGTATTTATCTTGTACGCATAAGGATACTCAAACATCGAATCTTATAATAAGTATTGATATGTTACGCTCGATTAAAATTTTAAACGTTAATGAAACGCTTTTATTTTCCCATGATTCTAATCTAATGTTACCTAATATTTCTGGTTTTTCCGGCAAATGATTGATAAATACCTTCCCTGTTCACTTTCAGTACAGATCATGCAGTAAAAGTTGTCAACAACATTAATTACTGAGCAGTCCAAGTGTGAATGTAAGGAAGTTAGTGCACGAACAGACAATTAAAGTCATGAACACTTCTAACTATGTTCGAAAGTTGAAATGTGATCAAATGCCTTCCTATACATAAATCAAAATAAATAAAACACAATTGTATTCAAAAATTCACACAACACGGGGGGGAGGGGGGAATCTCTATAGGAAGCATTTTTCTCACCTAGGGTACCATCTTTCACCTACGGTGCACGTTGGGTGAAGGGAGCCAGTTTTTCACCCTTGCTAAGGGTGCAATTTCAGCTCTCTATCGGGTGCCGCTGGGTGAACAAGCGTTTCATCCCTGAAAGGTGCCAAACGAAACCTGTAGTTTTAACAGTGTATCCAGGATCACTTTACTTCAGTTCCAAACGTCATTTTCCAGGATGATGGCCAGTTTTGCCTTATGGCTCCGCGCCATAAGGCAAAACTGGTAAGTAACAATTTAAAAACTTTTATCCTGCCATTAGACTTAAATTGACATGGGGTTAAGTAATTTTTTTTCTCTAAACTCACACGCAAGTTCAGAAATGGAAAAATGAGCATGGGGTCAGCAGTTTGCCTTGACCCGGAAACAGCCCCGATCTACGTAAACAATTATTGAATTCCTGCTGTTAAATGTTTATTTCATAAGTTTTGCAGAATTTCACATACATTCATCGGTTAATCGGTCAGCCAAAATTTATCCACATAATCCTATTGTGAAAATACGAGGGTGATGCAATTTTTTTTATCAGCACTGTAGGTTAATGAAAGGGTTGATGTTGGTTGATATTACCATAAACAGACATGCGGGATGTTACTGAGGAGTTTTCAATGGATCTGGCTCCCCCCTCCCCCTCCGCTCTGTGTATCGCCTACTGCGGGATAGTTCGACTACTTAGATGGGCGATATTAGGAGTTGTGTCTAAAAAGTTTTTCGGTTGACTGATGTTCCTGATGAGTCAAATTTTCAGGGTTCAATCGTCTATCTCGCAGCACTAGTCATTAGGAAATTACTGTGGTCCGATATTTCGGCCCCGTACCTTACATACGTAAAATGTCAACTTTTCCCCTACAAACAGACCTGGGGGATGTTACTGAAGAGTTCGCAAATGGATGATCTGGTCCTTATTCCTCCGATCTGTGCATGGGCACCACGCGATTAGGATCAGTGATATTAGGAATTGGCGTCGAAAAAGTTTATAGTTGACTGATGTTCCTGTTGAGTTAACTTTGCAGGCTTCATCGTCAATGTCGCAGCGTTAGTCAATAGAAAATTACGGTGGGTGATATTAGGAATATAGGAGACATTCAGGTCCCGTATTACACATGCGTAAAAATGTCTCATTTGTACAAAAGAATGAGCATTACAAAAAATGTATCACATTTTACTCGCATGATTATGACATTATACCAAGACATTAGTCTTTTTCTTTCCGTATAAGCCTTACGTTCTTTCCCTCGATAAATCTTTACATTTGTGAGGTAATGTGGCACAAAATGACACATTGCACTGTCACTGAATACAGAACTAACTCTTTCTCGTGTTAACACATTCGTTTCTTCATGGCATTCGAACACTGTAAAGAAATAAACAATTAAACGAAGAAAAAAAAATACTCGGTCCTATGAGAAAATCTCTAGGAAACTGGGGTTCCCATAAAATTTTCTTGTAGCCTATACAGCTTCTTCTTAAGTAATGCAGTAAACATTAGTTCAGAAGATGTTGTAATGGTTGCTAAAAACATAAGTTAAAAGTTTTTATGTACTACAAAAGTACGTATTCAATACTTGAAGTGTTCTATTGTTGTGCAAAGTTTAATTAAAATCGGCGTGTGACACTTGGGTAGGGTTACTTCTTAGTTGTGAAGTCCCAAACGATAACGTCGCGACGGTAGTATGTGGGCGGACAGTTGCTGAAATTGCTAAAAATGTTGATCAAAAAATTATGTTTATATGGATTAAAATGCCTAATACCCTGATTTCTCAAAAAAAGTCTAAAAGACTAAGAAAATGTCACATCATACGAAAAATATCGAAATCTTGCAAAGCTCTACGAAGAACGAAGATATGATTAAAAAAATACTGACGCGAAAGGTATCGAAATTCATTGCACTGAAACAACTTTTTTCGATGTCGCGTGACGCGTGTAAAGGGGAAAATAACATGAAAATTTTACCTGCGGAACAGCTGTTCAAGAAAGTTTAAAAATATTAGAGAGGGAAAAATAGAAACAAAAGAAGTGGATACGTTTGACCAAAACAGAAACTTAGAGAAGAAAAAAAAAAGAAAGACGAAAGTATGAAGGAATACCGTGAGAAATGTATAGATTTTAATTTTTAAAAGCGTGTAAGATACTATGACTAGCACACATATTTCTCGTGCCACACCAAAAACAATATCGAAAGAATTCTTAGTAAATTTAAACAAAAAAAAAAAAAAAACTATCAATTTTTAACTCTATTAGAGGTGTTCGGGACACCGGAAGCTATATACAGATTTCCGTGAGAAATTTTTTTTTTTGAGACTTGTGGGGCACTTAGGGCACCAGGAGCGATAAATAGATTTTAATGAGAAAATCCCGAACTAATACACCGAACAAATAACTTTCCCACCCTGCAACAAGAGTAATTTCGGAATTTATTCCCCCTTATATTTTCGTTCTAACCTACTACACACTATACACAGTACCCTCTACCTACTTACATTACACGACAAATTTTAATCCTTCAAGTTTCGCTAAGCATTCTCCGATTACCCAGTATATGGATTAAACAGTAAATATGTGTTTTCAGAAAATTGAAAATTTGAGGACTTTAAAACTTCGATTTCGTTTTTTTAATTCCAAATTTAAAAATATGAATCGCTTTAAATTCTTTCAACAGTCATAGAACGAGCCGTCATGTTTGGTATATATTCATTTGCGGTGTATTCTGTTCACATAAGAAATAGAGTGTATTTCGAAGAACTAAAGCATGAAGTGCAGCACTGATAAGATGAACTATAACCATAACAATGTATACCTCTTTTTGGGAAAATAGTGAATGGTAGTTGGACCAGAGTTATGTAATGTCACTTTCCTATAACTTTTTCAAAAGTATTTAAACTCAAATCGTGTCAATAACACTAGGGTTTCCAATCCCGCGCCGAATTCAGTCCCGCGGGATTTCGAGGTTCTAAGGAGCCAATCCCGCGAGATCCCGGGATCCCGCGGAATTGACTTTAATTTTCTAAAAATTTAACTTTAATGTCAAATAAAAAAAATTGCGCTTTTTGGGAGGAACTGCTTTGGTTACTAGAATTAGTCGTTTTCCCGAATTCCGTACACCAATTGTACCACAAAGTCAGATCCCAGCTAACAATTATCGCTTTTTACGCAAAGTGTGCCCTAAAAAAGTCCAACGCGTCTTAACAAAGCATTGCTCGTATGGAATTAAAAATGTTTTTTGCTCAAAAAATAATGCTCTTGACGAAAACATGTGCTCTGGCTCCAGTGCAGTTGGGTTTACTGAGATTTAAATAACTGCGACATTTAGCAAAAGATCCCCATTAGCTTCATCACCTTCTGAAGTAGATTTTTCTTTTCTTATGTTTGGTTTTTTGCTCAAGGACTGCAAATTTCGGACAAAAACGATGTCTATTGGATACGTATTTTGCTGCATCCAATTTAACTTGCATCACCAAGTCGCATTTTCTGGAAAAAGTTTTTGGATAACTTCGCTAGTTTTACTTCTCACTTTAAAGAGACGTTCAAAAACTTGAGCGGCTTCATATACTGCACTGTCATGCGAATCATCCTGTGTGCCATTCAAGTTTCTGTCGCCTCTTTTAGAGTCGTACCGAATATATAAATAATTCCAGGTTTTGCATTACTTTCTTCTTTTTAGAAGAATGTTGTGCACTTTTTGTAAGCGTTTTGAGTGCATTCTTTAAGTGAACAGAAAAGATCCAACATTGAATTCAAGCTACAACAGTGGGTTTTGTAATCGGCAATACAATTTTTCCTACTTTTTTTGGGGCTTAATTTCCTGGAGTTTAAACTTTAGTGATGAATTTTCAAAAATGTTTTTAACTATGCGCATTTTCCTCAATTGCTGTCCGTATGAAAACTGTAACCTCCAATTGAGAATATCAAGTCATTCTCAGAAAAGTACTATATTTTCATTGTGTTCTTAAATGGAGAATCCATAGTTCATCATATGAAACACATAGTTTTTCTTGTTCCTTCTTGCAGATGTACGAGGAAGGGGATTCAAACAGATGATACTTGTGAAAACTGGCGCGGCAAAAGTTGGAAAACGTTTGGAAAAAAATTGCGGGATTGGTAATCCAGCGGGATTTTGCTCTTAATCCCGCGGGATTAATCCCACTAAATATCATGCGGGATCTTGCGGGATTCGGGATCGGGATTTTGGGATTGGAAACCCTAAATAACGCGTCTCTTTTCCACTCAACTCTTCAAAACGAGCTGATGTGTGTGCATGACATGATTTCCTTTTACGTCAATTTAATTATAATAGTGCATTGTAGTAAGAAAAAAAACACTTTAAATACTTTTACCCCAAGTTTTTCTCAAACCGAAGCAAAAACCGATTTATACAGATTAATATTCCCAACATTGAACATTCTAATATATTCAAAGGTTAACTCTCTAAATATTGTCAATAGTGGCGAAAATAAAACCAGATTTAAAAAAAAAATGAAAAAATGAAAAATTAATAAATAAATAAAATACGCCGCCAATTTTGTCTAAATTTGCAACATAACTTGGTGACCAAAAGCTTGGCGATATATCGCCAAGTGTTTGCCAAATTATAACACCACTTGAGTTTGCATTGAAATTAACCCCCCCTCAAAAAGGGGGTAAAAAACCCTATGGAAGATCCAAATGCAACCAAAAGGGGAGGTGCATAACTAGAATTCTACGTACCAAATTTCAACTTTCTAGTACATACCGTTTTTGAATTATACGCATATACACACATACGCACATACGCCCATACATACTCACATGCGGACGTCACGAGAAAACGCATGGTAGTTAAATCGGAGATTGGTCAAAATGGATATTTCGGGTGTCTATACGTTTTTAGGCATATACGCGTGGTCGGGTTGAAAAAAAAAGCTCAATATTCATTCGGGGGCGAGCAAAATGGAAATTAAGGCCGATTTTTGGGTAAATTTTTTTTCGCAAATACAAACTTCGTAAAAGGAAGTAAAAAACTTAAGCAAGGTCAAGGTCATACCTCAATTTATGAAAGCCACACTATACATTAAATACGCTTTCTAGAAAAAAAGAAAAAAGAAATAGTCGTATAAAAACATGTTGAAACCAGACAAGCCACAATGGAAATTTAATCTGCTACGGAAAGAATCCTTTATTTTTAAACAAATGAACTTTTATTGAATAGAAGGAAAATAATAATTAATAGGGAATCCTTGCGTGTTAATTCTTTATGCGTCACGTTTCAGTTAATCTGAAAAATACTGCTGTTATTCAGTCACTAAAGTGATTGATTTTTATGTTCTAGCTTTGCTTTTCCGAACATTCCTATAAAAATAACGAAGTAAACTTGCACTTTATATTAAGCTGTACTTTTAGTGTTATAAAAATGCAAAAGTTAATAAAACTTCCAAGAATTTTAGCAGAAATGAATGAAACTATTTACACAAGAATTACAATTTAAATTGTTTTTGACAGAACTGAAATACTTTTGGTAATTGCGTGAAGAACTATTTCTTTTAATCGAAAATATTTCTGATTATCTCTTGTCTGAAGAAAAAGAAATTAACATTGTTGTGACAAAGGGAAGTTTATTGATTGGAAGCTTTGAATAGCATAAACAATTTTCAAAGTTAACGACAGTTAATATTGGTTGTAAAAAAAATTCCACGGGTTTAAATTTTTTTTTAAATGTAGGGGGACATTCCTGTATGTTGTTTTTTTCTTTCATTAGACAATAATTGTGCAAAAATTTCACTGAACAAAATTAAGTGAGATGTATAAAAATGAAAAAAAAAATATTTAATTAACTAAACAGTTATTAAACCAGTTAGAACGTCCTGTTCAATGATGAAGTACTTGTTTAGCCTTTATATTTGGTTGAAATTTATTTTCCTTTCATACAAAATGTTTTTAGCATTATACTGTCCAACCACGGATTGTATGAAATTTTCAAACGTCCACATAAGACAAATCTATCTGAATGAGAGGAAAAACTAAAAATTTGATGCGCATATTCCGCTCATTTGAATGAGACTCAGCTTCTGCAAAAGCTAACATGGCTAAAAATAATAGGTTCCTCCATTTTCGGCTGTAAAACAGATGCTTGTCTTTCCATACAATCCGTGGTCAGACAGTAATTGCTTTAAAAATCTCTAAATATCACTGGTTTTGTTGCATGAAACATTTATGATTTTTCTACAGTAATTTTGGATGCTGATTTCAAGTATTCAATCAGAATTTTGCCATCACCCACAGTTTTTATGTAATCATAGGTTTTGAGTGATTTATTTTTCCCGTGTTTTCCTATATTACGCAATGATGAAAGCTCATAACTAACAATTAAATTCTTGTCATAACGACAAGAAATGTGGAGATAGATGGCAGGTTTGCTGGTACTGCAGTGGTAACATGGCAGTCAGTCTTAATGGCACCCCATTTTCGTGATATACGCTACCTGAATAGAATCTTTTCGGTAACTTTATATTTGAATGCAAACATAAAGAATTCATAGATTTTTCTTCAAGAAAAATGCTTTACTATACTATAATAATATGGATTCTGTAATGTATTTTAAAATGCAATGCATGTTTGTATTTTAGAATTAAGCAGATGAGACCTGGTATTAACTCTTTCGGAACTAGTTTAAAAGCTATACTACTAGATGATTGAATCATGCCTTTGGTATCACTAGCATATTCAGTTGAAATGAAGGAAACGTATGGAGATTTGTAAAAATAGGTAAAATTTAGCACGACACATATCATGGGACAATTATTTCTGGCCTAAGATTAAATTTAACGAATTTTATTTACTGAAAAATTTTGTTAATACAATGCTGTTTTCTCCTATGCGAATGGGATAGCAATTATATTGTGTTGCATTAACAACCCAGAACCCACCCCAAGTAGGTTGTTGCACTTTGTGTTCCACCCTGCAATTCCCAAGAATACTGGACTTATTGACAAGACTTATACATTTGTAGAGTAAATTTCTAATTAACTATATGGTTTTAAACAAGTTTCTATGTTTCGATCAAGGTGTGAAGTTGGACTTAAGACTCAGTTTTGGCACGGATGTTTGAAATACATAAATTTTTTCATGTAAATCCATCTCTTCCATCTAACACCTCAATGAATTGTAACAGATCCCCTGAACACAATCATTTCAACTGCCCGAGTTTGGTATGGTAATTTTTAAGAACACATACTTAAGCAAATGTATAGTTTCTGGAAAGGGTAAAATATCCTTGTTTTTCACATCATCACTGAAGAGGAGGAAGTAAACACGTTGATCTGTCAACTAACTGCTGTAGTTCGAAGTTTTAAAACTTACCAACTCTTTTATATTTCGCCTTTAGTGCATTGCCATGACCAATAACGATTTCTCAAAAATAACAAAGTAAGCATTTCTTTGAATCACCGGATCCACGATGCTTGGAAGATTATCACACATCTGACTTGTAGATTTTGTAACTTTAAATAAGTGCATATGTCCTTATAAACATGGTAAGTGTATAGGTCCATGTATAGGAAGTTTGCTCTTTTCTTTAAATTTTAATGATATCAAATCATAGAAGAATAATTTTTAAAGATATTATTTACGAGTGCCTTTATTTTACTAGTAGTTTAGTTTAAAATATTATACAACTACAGCATTAAGGTTACAGCCCCAGTTTACATAATATATAGCTCCGTCATCATGCGTTAACGAAAGCTAATGATTAAAACGTGTTAGTTTTGTGAGAGCGAGATCAAAGTTATATTTTCTCTTCTGTATTACATTAACAATATCCATCAAATAATTTTGCTCGCTTTTTAAATCAGTTTCCAAAACTTCGATTTCTTCCGACCGAGTTCTTTCTCCGTTAATAACATTTAATTTTATAAAACAGTTGAAGCTTTACCCATGGATCAGTAAATGTTCCTCTTTCACACTCCGGGTGTGGAATGGGTTATTAAACTGGTTAGTGAATCGGTAGGTAGAATGTTTTGAAATCAGACAAGATATGGAATAATGTGAAAAATATTTTTGATCCACGATCCTCAATGCAAAAATTGAGTTACAAGCCCAACTTCAAACCTTGATCGAAACGTAGCAACTTGTTTAAAACCAAATAGTTTTCATGATAGTAAGTTACTTAATAAATGTATGAGTTCTGTCAATAACCATTCTTCTTGAGAACTGCAGGGTGGAACACAAAGTGCAACCACCAACTTGGGTGGTTTTCTGGTTTGTTAATGCAATATGATGTATATGCAGTTCCAGAAAAAAGCTGTTTTGTGCACATTTACTGTAAAAAATAGATTACTGGGATCCAAAAGAAGAAATACTGCAATATATAAAATAAGTTAAAAACGTCGATTTTTGGTTGATTTCGCGTCCATTTGCGGATTATGAGCAAACTAAAAATTGTAAAGGAATGTAAATATTTTCAAAGATATATTGAAGGACAATTAAAAAGAAGCATTTAAACGCGATCAGAACAAAAATTTTAAATATTTGGATTTTTATAAAAATATTTGAAAATTGACCATTTTTTACCTTTTTTTTCAAACTTTGCTATGCGCGATCTGAAGACATAAATATTAATTTTTTTGATTATTTTTCACACATTAAGGATGACAATACACAAAGTTTTTTGCTATTAGAAGTTGCTTATCAAAAATTTCCTCTTTTTGGCCCACTTGATTAGTCATGCATGTGAATATGCGAATTTCTTTCAAGCTTCTGTCTAATGTTACAAAAAATCTGTGGATGATGGAGAAAAAATGTTTGCATATTTGAATTCAGCGCATCATTTTGCACAAAGATAAGGTTGTTTTTCCCATGTAACAGAAAAAAAGTTTTTCTTTGTAAACTAGTGATATTGTTTTACGCTGTTGCATGTGCGGACAGGAATCCAGGTTCCGTATTAAAGAGACGTCAATTGAACTCTAAAATTTAAAAAATCGTACTTAAAATATTAAGAACAGTTGAAAATTCATCATCTTGAAAGATTCTTGAATAATGTTTACTTTTTCAGTCTAATGTTTTTGCTTATTTTAATCTAATTTTTGGCGTAATAGTTTTAAAACCAAGTTTCAAGAATAAATTTGGAAAAAACTTGATAAATACATGCAAATCTTTCGGATTTTATGGTTTTTCAAAAAGCAAGACTTATGTGTATGAAGTTATGTTGATGTAGCAATTTTTATTTCAATAGAAATATAAAGCCCTTTGAACAAAAAAGAAATCACGAGCTGATTTTTTACTGAAACTGCATGGTTATCATAAAATTTCCCTTCTGTCTATAATAATATAAGCAAAACATATTATTAGAACAAACTGATGCACAACGGATAAATTTCGAAATTTATAGTGAAGGTCATAACCTCAAATTTATGTTTCATTTCCTTTGCAACTAAACTGACAAGACCATCTTAGTGATTATAAATTTAAAAGCCAGGAATATAACATGAAGTTTGTTCAGTGCATTTGTTATCGGTCACATTTGCTTGACTAAAAAAAAAAAAAAAACTATGCTGTGCAGTGTGCGGAATTACTCTCTATAGGATATACTTAATTATTTTGTTTATTTATTTAGAAACAAACATGGTGCAGCTTTGCATTACATTTAACCCTTTGGTGTTATAAATGGAAATGACTGTAACAAAGTGAAAAAAAATAAAAAAAAAAACATTTGTGCATTCTATTGGAACATTCAAATTTGTTTCTTGAAGTGGTTTTTCATAACACTCAGAGTCGATGCAATACTTAAATTGATTATGGTAATGACTAAAGAAATGGTCTCTTCTTGCGAAGCTCTTTGAAAGTCGTACTGAGATGACAGAATTCAGGAAAATGTAAGGTAAAATATCAGTGATTCACACACACACACACCAGTTTTGAGTCAGACGAACGAGAAGCACTGTCACACCTCCTTTTACCTAATGTAGAGATCGTAACTACTTCTGTACGCAAGTATTTTTCACAGTATTTAAGAATTACGGTTTCTCAGAGCAACATCGCTCATAGCAGAAGCTTTGGATGTTACAGGTTGATCAAGCACTTCCTCACTATGTCTTTGGACATTTACAACGTCTCTGTATCAAATCATGAAACACTCTTTGAGCAATGGACGCCAAAAACGAATCAGCGCGTGTTCCTTATAGGTCTACTAGACTAGGTTCTTTCATCTGAATAGCCGCTTAACTTCTCGATAAATAGCACTGTGCGGAAAAAAAAAAAAAAAAAAAAAAAACTTCAAAATGATTCTGACATTTCGACGGCTGATTCTTACGTAAAATGATCCCCTGAATCCGAATATGATCTCCGTTTCCCCCTATACGTACCAATTTTTTTTAATGGCCCCCCAAGTTTTTTCAATTTTCCTAAGTTTTAGAGCAATTATTTTTTACTTCCTTTTACGAAATAAAGGAATTATTGTATTCGCGAATAAACTTTCACCCAAAAAATGGGCCTTAATTTCCATTTTGCTCGCCCTCGAATGAATATTGAACTTTTTTTCTGCTCGACCACACGTGGATATATGCCTAAGAACGTATAAACAACCGAAATATCCATTTTGACGATCCCCGAATTAATTTCAACGAGTTTTCTCGTGACGTCTTCATGTACGTATGTATATGCGTATGTACGTAGTGCATACGTGTGTATGTGCTTATGTATCTCGCATAACTCAAAAAACGGATTTCCTTGAAAGTTGAAATTTGGTACGTAGTCTCCTGGTGGGGTCTAGTTGTGCTTCTCCCCTTTTGGTTGCATTCGGGTGCTCCAAAGGGAGTATTTTACACCTTTTTTGGGGGAAATCATTGTTATTTTCAATGCAAACTTAAGTGGTGTTATGATTAGGCTAACACTCGGCGATATAACGCCAAGCTTTTGGTCGTCAAGCTTTTCCGCCGCGACACATTTTCGGGTTATTTATTTATTTATTTTTTTAAAATCTATTTTCATTTTGGCCATTATTGGTGATATTTAGAGAGTTAACCACTGAATCACATTAAAATGTCCAATATTGGGAAAAGTAATCTGTATAGAACGTTTTTTTTTCTTCAGTTCGCAACAAACTTGGGGTAAAAATATTAAAAGTTTCTTTGCGTACTCCAAGGCACTATTATCATTAAATTGGCGTAAAAGAAGTCATGTGACACATCAGTTCGTTTTTTTTTTGGAGGTTAAAGGAGCTTTATATTAACTGCTAATATAGTTTTGGTGGGCAAGAGAGGTTCAAAGTTCAAGATCATGGACACCGATAGCAAAAGGGAGGACTTGGGGGGGGGGGGTTACCTCCAAAATATTAAAAAAATCACAAAGAACGATCTTTTTACTCCGCATTTTTAAAAAAGATGTTTTAAAAAAATCGTTGCAGAATGAGAGTTTAAGACTTGCTTCTAGGACTCCCATGTCCAAAACAATTTTCGCGATGTTAAAAAAATTGAAAAAAAAAAAAAAAAAAAAAACTATCATGTGAATGTCGCACGTTGCATATGAGTTGAATTGCAGGTCTTCATTCAAAAAGACATTCTTCTGGCTGATTTTTATGTAACATGAACCCTTGTTTCCAAATACGACAACCTTTCCCCCCATCACACCCATTTTTAGAACTCCTACCCTAAGGTGGTTCAAAAACACATGTAAAAAAAGAAAAAAAAAATCCTAGATACCAGGACACCCCTCAATATTTTTACACTTGTGGATAGTAATATACTGGAAGAATTTTAGCTTCCTATTTCAACTGAAAGAGGGTGCTCAACCCTCTCCCCCAAACATAATAAGTATGGGGAAGGAGGTTAAAAAATACATTGAACTGAAAAACAATGCTACATATTACAATATACACATAATAATATGCATATACATTACAATAAAATAATCATTTACGAAAAAACAGCTGGGGAAATTAAATGTCTCTAAATTTTTGGCATTTTTTATGCTACGGCTAATGTTAAATTAAGGGGTCATTGAGCACCCTCTTAAAATTTGAGTAAGAAGCTAAAACTGTTACAGCATAATACTATTAGAAAGTAAAAAAATAGGGGGTGTCTTAAGCTGTAGCTGAAAAAAAGTTTTTTTGAACCACCCTATCCCCCCTTCTTTGATTCAGAGCCTTTTTTTTTTAATCTGGAGGGGAAAAGAGCATTACAATAACATTAAACATTATTCTGAATGACTAGAGATGTGCAAAGCTCAAAATCTTGTGCATGTGTAGCAGAAAGGAAAACTTGGGGAACACCCTTCTTCCCCAAACACGCTTCTTTTTTTTGCTGCACAGTGCGTTTTTTTTTCGGGGGGGGGGGAGAAGTTGAGTTTGGTCCCTCAATTTTTCTTTTTTGCTACATATGCATAAGGAGGTTTTGAGCTTTGCACATCTCTAGTCGTGCAGAATATTTTTTCCGTTTATTGTACTGCTCTTTTCCAATCCAAATTAAAAAAATCGCTCTGAATCAGAGAAGGGAAGGGGGGGGGAGATTAAAAAAAAAAAGGGGGGGGGGGCGTGATTTTTTTACATCATGAAATTTTTTTTGGACATGGGAGTCATAGAAGTGAGTCCTTATACTCTCATTCTGCACCGAATTTTTTAAAAAAATCATCTTTTTTAAAAATGCAGAATAAAAGTATCGTTTTTTCAATGTTTCTAATATTTTTGGAAGGTATACCCTCCAAAGTCCCCCCTTTTGCTATCGGTGTCCATGATCTTGAACCTCTCTTGCCCGTCAAAACTATATTAGCTGTTAATATAAAGCTCCTTTAAACGTCCAAATAAATAAATAAATAAAAGTACTCCCGAAACTAAGGAAATTGAAAAAAAAAACAAACTTGAGGGGCCTTTGAAAAAAATGGTACGTATAGGGGAAAAACGGAGGTCATATTCCAATTCAGGTGGTTCATTTTACATAAGAATCACCCGACGAAATGTCAGAAATATTTTGAAGTTTTTTTTTTTTTTTTTTTTTTTTTGCCGCATCGCATTACTTTATATGAAATATAACAGTGAAAAATGAGTAAAAACATTCATTTTCTCCGTACCCTTGAATTTATTGGCACTAAAATGAAATCACCACCTGCTTATGCTAAGTTCCACCTGAACATCAAAGTTCCAAACTAACAACAAACCCGGGTTCCAAACTAACTTGAACTAACTTGCACAGCTGTAGGTTCTGCAGGTCTCCTGCACATAGCAAAACGGCAGTTTTGTGCGCTTGATAATTCACCTTAAAATTCGTGGTCTCTAACAACATATTTTGCTTTTTATCTCCGGGCTTGAATTAAGTTGAGCCTAGGTCTTTTCGCTAAAATAAAAACCCTTGCATCCGCTGTCCTAATTAATTGAAAAAAATCAAACATGTTTTATTTGATGCAGAAAAAAAATCTTTCGAAGGACATGTAATGTTAAGGAGTGTGGGGAATTTTTCATCCCTTTAATGGGCAATTTACGTGAAATTTTAACTTAAAAAAAAAAATAAATAAATAAAATGTATAAAAAAAAATCTGGAAACTTAAAATAAAAAACCCCAGGTGTACACCCCCCGGGGCTCGAAGTAATGTTGTACAAAGTTTCAAGGCTGTAGGTGCTATGGAATCTCCTGGACGCAGGCCCACAGCAGATATCCTTTCACAATTTCTTTGATATTGCTTTCTTTTAATACATAGAGATACAGATTATTTCGAATGTATAATTTTATCAAACAACACGTCAAAACGACGTGAAAAATATAACATTGAGTTTTTGATTCACAAAATATGGTGAGTAAAGTGAAAAAAATTGAAAAAAAGAAAAAAAAAAGTAAACTTTTTAACAAAGCCCAATTTACCACATTACAGTTATTCATTACAGTGAATTCTTGGAGAAACAGCCAATTATTTAAAGCAGATTTTTTTTCTCGGAAGTAAAACCTATTTTAAAATACGTTCATAAAGATGAAATTACAAATCTAAGCTGCCGTGAAATTAAAATATTTTCCTTCAAGAATTCTAATCCTTTTCACAAAAGCGTGAACCATAAATTTACAGTCCTGAGTGATAAATAATTTTGAATGTTAAAGATCGCAACATAATTACGACTGTAATACAAATGAACTGTACTTATAATTAATAAGGCTTTAAGTACGTTATACGAAAAATGTTGCTCTTTTAAATATATTCATTTCTTTATAACTAAAATTTTATGCGTTGAATCGTAATCTAAGTAATGTGAATGTTATTAAAAGACCTCCGTGTATAATAGTTCTCCCTGTCTAGAATGCGAGTCTTCAGAGAAAGGTTACGTATTTTCCAAATTACTCGGCAAAAAGATGAGGCATTAATTATGAACGCATTGAGACGTCACTGTTAGTTTTTGAAACATAGCTAGAAAAATAAGAAAGTAGAAAATACTTCCTTAAAGTGTTATTATTTCTACTAATAATATTGAGTGTTATTTTTTTTTTACAGAGTTAACTTCTTTGAATAAATATAGAAAGATATTTTCATCCTCATTTGCATTATGATTAAAGTCCTTTTGTACAGGGTGTTTGAGAAAGAACTATCCTACTTTGATATGATATAACAGCAAAACCGGATGAGATAGAAAAGTGAAACAAGTTGTATGTTGCACCAGGGCTCTGGAATTCGTTATACATCGGTTTTCTAAAATAGTTGAAAAGTTGGAGCGCAGAAAGCGCTATAGTCAAATGTTTTTTAATTGGTGTATGAAAGTGCTTATTGAACATAGGTCAAATCTCATTGCTATGTGTTCGATATGGCCACCTATCTCATCAGTAATCCCGTCATTCAACTGCATAATGTTACAGTTGTGAAATGTAGCCACATTAAACCAATGGGTTCAATGTGGGCAACCAATAAAAAAAAATTCGACTACAGAGCTCTCTGATATCCAATTTTCGAACTAGTTTCGAAAACCGGTGTATAAAAAATTCTAGACCTGCTGGTACATACTACTTGCTTCACCTTTCTATCTCCTACGGTTTTGGTGTTAAGACTTTTGAAAGCAGAGGAGTTCTTTCTCATACACCAATTAAAAACATTTGATTACAGCGCTCTCTGAATTTTTGAACTATTTTTAAAAACCAGGGTATGAAAAATTCTAGAGCGTTGGTACAACATACAACTTGTTTCTCCTTTCTATCTTACACGATTTTTCTTTTATGTCATTTCAAGAGAGGGGAGTTCTTCCTCAAATACCCTGTAGGGAAAACTGGGGATACTTCTTCCCCACTTTAGTTTCCAATTTTTTCTCTGGTGCAAATTATCAGTTTAAAAATAAATACGTGAACAATCGTTTCCTCTATCTGAAAGTATTTTCTTCAGTTGAAACTAAACAGATAGTTTTGGTAAAATAATTCTTTTCAATATTTTTAAAAAGGGATCATGTATCCCCACATCAAGGGAAACCTGATCCCTTCATGGGGGATACTTGATCCCACTGAGAAAATACGTGGACTTTATGTTAGATCAGCAATTTACCTACGGATTTTAGTTTTTAAGATAATGTTTCTAAAAAATAACAATATTTCTACTTTTCTTTCTTAGACGGAAATAATGTGAACACAAAAATAGCATTGTTTTAAATTCAACAAGGAAATTCGTAGAGACATGTACACAACTTTAACGAACTTTGATGCTGTTGATCAGTTACTTATTCTCCGACACAGTTGTGAACAATATATTTTATAAATAAAACTAATAATTCTTTTAAAAGTAGTGTAATGAAGCTAAAATTAAAACAACTAATAAAAAAATAGGATGATAACTACAAAAGTTTTTCAATTGAATTATTATTTTTTAAAAGAAGAAAAATGTAAGTATCTGTATATTTATGAAAAAGAAAAGAAAGCCTAGCATATGTTTTCAAAACCAGAAAACTCAAATGCAAACATTACAGCTGTTGTAGTTCTTAAAGTTTCGCTCAACCTAAACTGGGTGTGGCTTCGTAACACATTCATTCTCATTTGCTACTTTTTTCATTTTTTTTATAAAAAATAAATTGATTGAGCATATCACTTTTTCGTTTTAAATAACGTATTTTAAAGTATGGAAATCCGACTTTTCATTCTATTAAACGTACATAATGGGCAACTCTCTTTTTTGTTGTAAATCTTAACTACAGCAAAATCATTGTTTTTTTTTTAAATTCAAACAAGGACAATCAATTTCAACTTATTCAAGCTCATTTGGCTTATCAGAACAATTTTTTTTTATAGAGTTAGTTTACGTTTATATGTTTGAGGTGTTATGTGTAAATAAAAACCTTAAGTTTGGTTACAAGTTCGAACTGATATTTTAATTATTTAGCAGATTAACTGCAGTGATTGTTTATATCTTTCAGTTGTACTATGATAAATTTTACTATGTTAACATGGTTTTGAATGTTTAAAATTAAAGTCAACTAAGTGAACTACAGTTATATTGTTTTTATTTCGTTTATATTGTTATAGGTATACTTGATCCCTGGGTTAATGTATTCCTGAAACCGAAAGGATCAAGTATCAGTAATATGAGGTTTTTACAAATATAGTTGTTCTATCATTAACAATCAGTGACAGTTTACTAAAAATATGTTTTAATAATTAACGATTGTATATATTTTAAAATTACACTTCGCTTTTTCTTTAAGTTGCCCATAACAAATAATGTAAACTTCAGAATATTTTTCTTAAAAAAAACTTTCCCTTGACACATTCAGACAATCATTTCTAGAGCTAAAATGAAATGGTTGAAAAAGACAAAGTGTTGACAGTTTTTATGTACAAATATAACTTTAACATTGTTGTCAGGTTTCAAAAACCAAAACTCTAACTAATGATTTTGGTACATTTTTGGGCTGAGGGATCATGTATCCCCAAGGATCAAGTATCCCTAGTCTCCCCTACGTGCTGTACACCGATTTCATTATCAGAAAAGAATTTTATCTCGGAATATTGAATTCTTAACATAATATTTTAAACTATTACACGATGCGTTTAGGATCACAACAAGCTTAATATATTTATAAAATTTTTCAGGTGGAACTAAAACAGCTGCTAAAAAGATATGTATGCATCTTATAACAAACTTTTTTTTTTGAAGTTTTTATTTTGCAAATCTTTTTGTATTAAGATGAAAATATCAATTTCATAAACCAAGAAAACTTTAAAAATCCTTGATAAAGATCGTACTTTTCCGTTATAGGTAAGTCCAGGCTCATTTTCAATATTTTTTGCCTGTAGTCAAAAACATAATTCTTAGTGTTTCATCAAACACTGCCAAAATCAATATTGGTGAAAATAAAATTTAATGTTTACTTTAAAAAAAAAACAATCTCTTAAATGATATTAATAGTGACCTCTACTCAAGAGCCAACAAGTCAAATTTGAGAGGAAATAAGTTTCACTTTTTCTTATCACAATTCTTCTAATATATCCTTAAAGTTTTAGGGAAATTGCAGAACTCAACCATCAAAACCAAATTTTAATTTTGCCCAGCTTAAAAAAAAGGGCTCTTAATTTACCGTTTATCTCAAGTTTTCTTGCCTTTTTGTAATTTGTTATCTTTCAACTTTTTTTACTTGTAGTATTTTCTCTTTATTTTTACTATTCGTTGTTTATACATTTTTATTTGTATTTATTTCATGCTCTAATTGTTTTTTCTTTAAAGGTGCAATTTTTCTTCTGATTATTTTTTTTTATGTTCTCGTAATTTTATTTAGTAGTTTAATAGGACACCCTTTTCTCTCTCTTTGTCTTTTTTTGTTTATCTTAGATCTTTTTTTTTTTCTATAAGTTCACTTCATTCCTCCATTTTTTAAAATTTTTTTTTTTTTTTTTACGTTTTTTGAATTTCTGTTTTGAAAAAACTATTTTGTGTTTGTTTTCTCTTGAATTCTTGAAAATATTTTATTTATGATGTGTGCGTTTTTTTCTTTTCTTTTTTTTTTTTTGTTGAATACAGTTTTTGCAGTTGGTGAAACTGTGTATTTTGTTTTCAGTTTTAATAGCTGTGTTTTTTCATCTGATAGGCTACATTTATTTTTTATTTTCTGTCCAAATTCATCTCAAAGGCTAGATTTAAATAACGCAACAAAATTTTGAAGCATTTAAACGCTTTTTTTTTTACGCAGGTTTCATTTTTATTTATTCAAACAGTTATTTATGCATTTGTAAAAAAATGATTTACCACGGAAAAGATAAAATTCCATTTTTAATAGTTATACCAGTAAAACCAGTCAACTACTGATTAGAGGTGGGCAATGTCGTTCTTTATAATGATCCGTTCATCAAAGGATCGTTCATTCCCTTTAATCCGTTCATTTAACTCGTTCATTTGAATGATAGTTTTCATTCAAAAAAAGTTGCAGGTAATCTCTCTATGCGACATACTCACGTACATTCGAAATGTTTCATTAGGTCAGTAATCCATTGGAAAATTGCAAATGAAGTGCAACGGTAAAAGAAAAATGAGGAATAAAGCAGAAAGTAAAAAGGTTTGAAATGAATATATTATACTGCACTGAGAAAAAGAAAATTTGAGTGAAAAATCACAAGTGCATCAATACCATGTTTCAAACTGCTCACAGCTCAAAAGATTGATCGTTCATTTTTTAAGTGAACGAACGGATCCGTTCATTTTAAGGATTCGTTTTTTTTTTGGCCCGTTCATTCATGAACGACATAAGTTGAAGTTGATCTTCTCAAACAAACTACAAAACTAATCGGTTTCTTTCTCTTTTATTTGAACTTTGTTACAAGAATGCAAATTTATTACCCCTGGGAAAACCATTAATATACAGTAGATCCATCATTTTTATAATGAAAAAGGCTTTTCATTGTAGGAAAAAAAAAGAAAAAGGTTTTAGGAAACTATATTATAAGTTTTTTATTAGAAATTTTACGCACGCTGTTTCATGGAAAATAATTTTAAAATGAATCAAAAAAGAGTTTTATGAGTTCAAATGATGCAAAATCGACAAAACCCGATTCAATCAATGTAACCCAGGTAAATGTCGATCAAAGAAAGTACATCACGAGAAAAATTGTCATACACTGTGAAATACACACGTTGTGAATTACATTATTAAATGAATTTGTTACGACAAAACTAGTGCAAACATACATTGAATCAGCAAAAGAGAGAGTGCAATTTTTTTTCGTGTTGAACCCTTTGTTTGGGGCAGGTATCAAAAGCATATTATTATGTAAACATGTTGAATGATTCTGTATTTCAGCAAGAGTGAATTAAGTTTGCATAGATTAAAAAAAAAAATACAATAATTTGTTACTGTGAAATTTTATTACTGTGAATACCAACACAACGAAATATCCGTTTCATCGAAATAAATGTTCAGTCTCATTTCGGTTACCGTTACATTGCTGGAATTCCAGTACAATTAAACTCCCGTAACAACGAACAATTTTTGTAATCCTTTGAAGTTTGTTGTAACGGAATTTAATGTATAAGTGAACTTAGCGAATAAGAAAAGGGCACAATAAATGATAACTCGGAATGCAAATTTAGAACTTCAAATAGTAGCTTAAAATTAAAAAGGAAGCTATCACATATAAATAGTAATTTTTGATAGGAAAAAAAATAATTATTAAAATATAGCATTTAGAATTTAAAAAGAGTGCGTTGGCTCAAATGGGCTCATTTGGCGCATCCCCCTTATTTAATTTAAAACGAGCTGATGTGTGCATCACGGGACTTAATGTTACTTCCCATTATTAGCAATTTTAATGTGATTCAATAGTTAACTCTCTAAATATCACCAACAGTGGCCAAATTAAAAACAGATTTAAAAAAAAATTAATCGCCAAATTTGTCGCTAAGTTGGCGACAAAAAGACTGACGATATATCGCTAAATTATAACACCACTTGAGATTGCATTGAAATTAACAATGATTTCCTCCCCAAAAAGGGGCAAAAAACCCCTTTAGAAACACCCGATTGCAACTTAAAGAGGAGGTGCACAACTAGACTCCACTAAGATTCTAAGTACCAAATTCCAACTTTCTAGGACATATTGTTCTTGAGTAATGCGACATACATACACACATACGCACATACACATACGCACATACACACATACGCACATACACATACGCACATACACATACGCACAGACACACATAAGCACATACATGCGTACATACAGACGTCACGAGAAAGCTCGTTGTAACTAGCTCGGGAATCATCAAAATGAATTTTTCGGGCGTCTATACTGCACGTGTGGTCGGGTCGGGGGGGGGGGAAGTCAACATTCATTCAGGGGGGAGCAAAATGGAAATTAAGGCCGATTTTTAAGTGAAATTTTTTTAGCGAATACAATATTTCCTTTTTTGTAAAAGGAAGTAAAAAGTTACAAAAAAATGAAATACTGTCTATATTTTTTAGATTAAAGGAAAAATTGTAACCTTTGTGGCTTTTGCAATATAAGGAAAAGGCAAAAAGACGTATTTTTGTATAACGAACATTTTTATTTAATTACGTACTTACTTTTAATAATAAAAAAAGAAGCCTCTCAAATTATTTTTATTGTTCCAATCATTTTCTCTGTTGCTCTAAAGTAATGTTCTTATTGCAAAGTTAAAAATTAGTTTAACTTTACAATAGTAATTCTCCAGCATTGTATATAAGACAGTATTTTGAATGAGTACTAGTTTTTGTTTTTAGTTTGAGTGTCTTTACTTCTTTTTTTTTTTTGATATTAAACCGTAAGGCCTTGAAGATTGGACTATGAAAGAAATAGCCCATGCTTTTTCGCCCAACTATTATTTAGTCATTCTCACTCGGACAGTTTCTGAATTTCGTGCTGAATTTGCTCTCGTCGTAAAGTAGTGTGAAGAAATAAATTTCAGCATCACTCTCATTTTTCATGAAAATTGGAAAAGGATATAGCAGAAGGAAAAATTCCAAAATTCTTAAAATGACCATATCCAACATTAAATAAAACTTCCAACACGTTCAGATTGTATTTTACTTAATTTTCTAGTTTCCTCCAAAATTGTTATGTACTTACTCTCAGATCATAGGTTTTGAGTAGGGATTGCAATACCGGACCAAAAATTCAATACCGGTAATCGGTATTTTTAAAACGTGTTATCGGAATACCGGTATTATATCGGTATTTGAAATTTCTCAAAAATTGCTTGAAAACATATTGTTCCGTTGCCACATTTCATAATTTTGTACGAAAATTGAATTATTATGAAAACGTACTGTGAAGAAATATAAAATGAAGGAACAAATGTTATAATAAAAAATCAATGCTAGTAAAAAACATAATGCACCTATTGAATTGTCTCTGAGCCCGGAACCCATTTCAGCGCTGAACTTTCCTACAGTTGAAAATACTCTTTTTGAACTCACGCGGGTCGGTGGTACTGTTAACAATTAGTTGCGATACACCTCCTCTAAGTGTCTATAAGTCTTTCATCTTCATTCTTTGGTCTCTTGCGTGTTGTTTTTGGATAAATCCTTGTGTGTGTGTGTGTGTGCGTGTGTTTCTTTTGTATTGTGTGTATTATTATTATGTTATTTTCTTTTTTTTTTCAATTTGCAGCTAGTTGTAATTTATTTCCGAGAGACGATGCTTTTCTAATATTAGCATCATTTTCTCTTGAGCGGGAGAGGTTAATGTTTGCTTTTTATTAGCCCTTTGGTTTGAAATTTACGATGAATTTGACTAAACTTGACCTTGTTAGATTCTTTTATTCGTTATCTCTTCCTTTTCAAAATTCTTTACAATTATATTTATGTAACTATTTGAAAATATGTTTCAACTGATTATACTTTACCCCTATCCAAATTTTCAAGGCACTTTATAATTTCCAAATATTATATTCAGAAGTGTAAAGTCAAATAGTGAGACAGAACAACAAACTAATACTGGAAATAACAAAAATTACCATTTTTTATGATAACAAGATTTTTTTTTGTCAAAATTAGTACAGTTGAGACAAATAATTAAAAATGAAATCATAAAGTATTACTGAATTTGATGGTGGGAACAAATTAGCTGGAATTCATTTTAGTGCTCAACTTTCTTACAGTTGAAAATATTCTTTCTGAATTCACGTAGGTCGGTGCTACTGTTAACAATGCGTGATACACCGCCTCTAATTTAATTGCCTAAATATATTTTATCTTTAAAAAAATACGGTCTGTTGCATGTCATGTTTTGGATAAACCCTTTTGTGTGTGTGTTACTTTCGTATTGTGTGTATCTCTATTATTTTTTTAATTTAAAGCTAGTTGAAATTTCTTTCCCAGAGAGACGATACTTTTCCAATATTAACATCATTTTCTCTTGAACAGGAGGGGTTTGTGTTTACTTTTTATTAACCCTTTGGTTTGAAATTTACGATAAACTTGACCAATATTGATCTTGTTAGTTTCTCTTATTCGTTTTAGCTTTCTTTTAAAAATTCTTTGCAATTATAATTATGTAAATATCTGAAAATATCTTTGAATTCGTGGAACATATTTATGCTGTTCCTCTATGCAAATTTTCAAGGCAATGTATAATTTATAAATATTATCTTGCCAAGTATGAAGCTAAATAGCGAGACGTCACAACAAACCAATACTGGTGCTAACAAACTGCCATTTATATTGCTAACAAGAAAGTTTTTGTCAAAATTTAGTGCAGTTGAGACAAATATTTAAGAAAAAATCAAAAAGCATTCATGCAATTGATGGTTTGAAAAAATTGTTAATCGGACAGTGGGGGGGGGGGGGGGGGGAGCGTTCAAAATTACACTCGAAATTGACTTTCCCAAAAGGGAAAATAAGCGATCAGGGAAACGGAAAAAATAAATACTTGGTGCACAAAATGCTTTTGTTTAATGATATTCTATTAGTTCATGCTTGTGAAGCTAAATTTTTACATCAATAGATTGATTTAGGTTCTGTATCATGGGAAAATAAATGTACATTTAAAATATAAGTAGATATTTAATAAGTTAAATTGAAAATTCTTGAATTAAAACTATTTATTATTTTTAGCTAATACCGAAAATACGGGTACATTCCTCAGCAAATACCGGTATTATGAAATTACAAAATTGCTCAAAATACCGGTATTCGGTATACCGGTATACCGGCATTGCAATCCCTAGTTTTGAGAATGTGTCGCTGGAATTTCAAGGTTAAAACATACGTAATAGTCAGTAAAAAGCAGTCTTAGTAAATGAATTTAAAACGAAAATGCAACAGAGAGAAATAATCAACAATACATCAAGGTAAGGGTGCGACATCGATGTCAATGTTTTGGAAACATCGATGTTTTTGTTAAAACATCGATGTTTTACTTTCGATGTTTTGGTTTCGATGTTTTTTCGATGTTGATGTTTTTGTATTATAATTAAAAATTATAGTAAAATTTGCTCCAATTTTCTCGCTAGGTAATTAAATTTAAGCATAGAATTGCTCCAAAAATTTCATTTATTTGCGCACGTTTAAAAACATCGATTTTTATACGTAAAGGATGATTTTTGGGAAGATCACTGCAAGATGGTAAAAGATAACTGGAAGGTGAGGAAGAGGTCAAAGCTATTGGAAGAACTCGACACTGGTAGTCTGTTGCCAGAACTTGCAGTCGATTCTAAGACTCCAATTCTTAAACTAAAGGAGAATCCTATATATTACTGCGGTGAATATTATAACTGTACAAATTCAGAACTGTTAAATGTTTTGTCGAAGTATTTGATAGTGATGGCGACTTTTGTTTTTTCTCTGCCTGTTGGAATAGTCAGCGAAAAGAGAAATGCGCTTAAACACCAAATATTGGGGGTTACTTATCGTCTACCCAGGAGCGGACACAGACTAACATTTTAGGGGGGCATATGCTAAAGAGTGACCCTCACCCCTCCTCCATGAATAAATTTATGGTTTTTGGTAAAAAAAATTTCTGGAACTGCTTTGGTGTTTAAAAAATACCACATCGGTCAGGGATATGGCACCGAATAGGACAAAAACCTCACGAATAAATTTCATAAACAATTAAAGAAGTAGTATTTCAAGTATTTACTTTTAAAAGTAATTCAAAAACTGAAACAAAAACTGAAATCATTTACATTTAATTTATAAAGTGTTTGAATACAATGCGAACGGATATATTGTCGACGTTTTAGAGGGAGGGGGGGGAGGTCATGACCCCTATGACCCTCTTCTTGTATCCGCCATTGTCTAGGTGTGCACCAATGCGAGAACCTATGTATAATGAGATTTTGCGCTAACACGATACTCAAAGTTTACATTTCTTGCACGATAATAAATCCTAAACACTGATTTAAACTAATAAACTATTTACAGCACATTTAAAAATAAACTCAGCACGACGAAAAACTGAACTAAAAATTACAACAGAAAGAAATTCTAATCTATAGAGACTTTACAGAAAAAAAAAATACGGACTCAAATGTTTTATCGATTGAAGCGATGCCTGAAGCTTTGGATATGGTTTTACAAAAACTATCGTTGATTAAATTTGTTGATTATAAAAAGCAAATGGGCGTCAGACACTTCTTTATTACTTTTCATTATACTGGCTCCCGAACTCAGCGCCGCAGACTAACTGTCTCAAGAAAAGCTATCTTTACTGTCTACATATTTTAAATACATATGCTATAAATAGAAAAGTGACAGTTAATACCCCTTTTCCCCCCCAAAAAAATCGAGAACTATTTACTGTTTCTTATTATGGTTTCGGTCCGGCTTTTTTTTTCAAGCAGTCATTTTCACTACTCAAATGCAATGAACCTTGAAACAGATTACAAAGTACTGCCGCAGATTTTGATGAGAGGAGGTGGTCATGACCCCCATGATCCCCCACCCCTCCTCCTTGTATACACTTCTTACGGTTTCGATCAAGTTTTTTATTTTTTCGTTCAAACATTCAAATACTGTTGCGGGCTGGGGGGGGGGGGGTATGGCCCCCTCACTTGTATCCGCCAGTGCGTTTACCCTCAACAAGCAGTCCCTCAATTACTCACAATTTGTGTTTAATTATATTGCACTAACAGTTCAAAACATATTTCTTGCTCTTAATAATAATTGTCAGAATTAATTTTGTACTTTTAATATAATTTGCACAACTCTTTCTCATCATACAACTGACTGTAAGTGCTATGATATATTTTTTCACAGATTTAACTAGTTTGTATTAATTGTTGCATGTCTTATCATCATTTTTTGTCTTATTATAGTACAAAGATGTTGCGAAATTATTCCTATTAAATTGTATTTATGATTTACAGTTCAGTAGTTTCAATATATTCGTGGGGTTCGTATTCTTTTGTATTGCTTAAATTAGACGCACTGCCAAAAGAATTCCCTGATCCATTAAGAAACATTTGTTAGAGTTTATCATATATGTAAGTTTGTAGTGTAGTATGCTAAAAAATGTATGTTAAATATTGACAAAAAGATCGATTTTTTAAAACATCGATGTTTTTTGGTCGACGTATCAATACCATCGATGTTTTAATTTCCAACATCGATGTTTTGAAACATCGATGTTTTGCCATCGATGTCGCACCACTACATCAAGGAGAGAACAGATCCAGCAGTTACTTAGACCTTCTGACGCGCATCCAAAATTTATATATATATTTAACAGCTTACATAATTTGTTTGGTGGATTATTTTTCATTTTTATGTAACTATTAGTCTGATTTAATGGATTTCTAAATTTAAAAACTAAATATTATATTTTAAATTTCACCAATGTAGATTTTAGCAACGTTTAAGATGCACACAAGCGCTGTGTATTTTTGACCAGTTTGGCGAAAAATTTTGAAAATGAACCGTGACAAACCTACAACGGAAACCCGTCATCCTTATTCGGCCTTTTGCCAGTTTTCGTGGTTTATAGAAATTTCTTTTCCACTGAAATTGATCCTTTCACCTTAATACAATAAAAGTTTTAAAACCGTAGCTTCGAAGAGATTTTTGTGTTACGATTTCTTTCTGAATTTCAGTTTTAAAAAGCTTTTTTTTCTCTAAATGACTTAAAAATTTGGTGGTATGTTTTTTATTATAATGTCAGCATTAGTCCTGTTTAATGGAAATATTTGCTTAAAAATTAAACGATTAGCTCTAAATTTCCGCAATATTGCTTTTGGGGACGTATGACGAGCAAATACAGGTAGTTATCAAAATAGTGGAAACACCTGTGAATAGTGACATTTTTGAAATTGCTTCGTAATTAATAAAGAATAAAACTAGATATCTATTTTTTTCATAAATAGCAATGTACATATTTTGTTAGTATATGGTGGTTTAACGAAAGTTCTGGAAGTCTTGGATTTTTTTCAAGCGCGTGAAATGTCGGACCTCAAATTTTTAAAGAGGCCAAATTGTTGGAGCGCGTATAACTGGAGTAAATGTATCTGAAACATCTCAATTTTTTGGTGTTTTTAGAGGTACAGTATATAAAGTAATGACAGCATACACAGCATGATAAGACAAGCTCGGCAGAGCAAAATAGTGGACGCAAAGAGAAGCTCAGAGAACGAAACCGACGGGTATTGAAGTGGAATGTAATGTCTAAAAAGCGAACAATATCAGCAAAAATGACCAGAGAACTCAATCACCATCTGTATTCACCAGTGTGAGTGATTATAGTTAGAAGAGCACCTTTATAAACAGAATATTTACTGCAGAGTAGCGATTCCCAAAAATGTTTCCATTATCTTGATAACTACCTGTAGGTACATTGTTTTGATCAGTTTGGCGATTTTTTTTTAGATTGAACAAGTTTTCTACATTATGGTTATTAGAAATTTCATCCTTATCTAGGCTTTTATGGATTATAAAAGAGCAGAAATTATTTTCCGCTAAAATTTATATCTTCACCATAACACAATAAAAATTTGCGACACCATAACTTTAAAAAGAGGTATACGAAGCATTAATAATTTCGGTTTTAAAACTATTTTTTTTAAATAGCTTATTTAATTTTGTTGCGGTAAATTATGCTTAAAATTTTCATTCAAAACTTTTCTGTATGAGATGGCTTATAGCGGCATTAGTTCTGTCTCAAGTTAGTTCGTACATTCTTGCTCTAAAAGTGACAGATAACTTACATGCACATGCGCTGGAATGAGGTGAGAAGTTAATGTTGCGTTACGGAAGTTATTTGTATCTCAAAGAGCTCTTCATTCCTTCATTAAGAGGATGAGGGGCACGCGACGAAATGCTCAACGCGAAAATGTTGGAATTAATTCTGGAGTCAGAACATTTTCCAAAATGATAAGAACCCTGGAAATCTGAAAAGTTCCTATTTATCTGAAAACATTTCGGCTGTTAGCTCAGTTTCACGGATAATTAGTAGATACAAGAACACAGAGTAAAACTTATTATTTTTTTTCAATGTTGGAATATTTAATTCTTGATGCACAAATGGTTGGCCTGTTTATCAAGCAGATTCTTGAAATTTTAAAGTGTAGCGATAATAATAGCAAGTCGGCAGTAAATTGAAATTTAAATGTCTAATTTACAGAAATAAGAAAAATATACAAATGAAAGAAAGATAAATTAATACTAATTTACAGATAACTTTATCCAGTAAAACCAGTTTTCAGTGTTACAAATGTAGAATTGTTTTTTAAATCTAACTAAAATCATAAAAAATATTTACAAAATGACAAAAAAAAAAAAAAAAAAAAAAAAGGCAGTTTCTGGCTCAATCATTTAATCTTTATTTATGAGGCAGATATGAGTTAAATAATACGTTCACTAACCATTTATTGTTTTTAAAATAAACTGCATTAATACAACTGAGTTTTAATTCGAAAAAGCATATCGATTGAATAAAAGCAAGATTGTAATCCTATAATATTTGAAAACATATCTTAGAATTTTTTCTGCAACCACAGCTTTCAATTTATTCTAGCAAAATAATTTATGTCACTCCTATTCCCCTTCCCAAAAAAGTCATCTGTACAATATCAGTAAAAAGTAGAAATTTTGAGCTAGAAATGTTTCGCATACATTGAATAAATAGATAAAATTTGATATTTTTTTCCTTTTTCTTTTTTTATTAAGTAATATTTTTTCGGAACTCTATTTGAATGTAATATTTTCTTATTACGTAGCTTAGGTCGTTTAGACATTATTCAGTCGTTATCTTTTATACATTCCCAAAGAAATAAAACATTGCTAATTATCACACCTTTCCTGATGATATTGATGAAATCCAGGAGTGAAATATGATTGAAACTTTTGGATAATCAACTTTTGACCATGTTTGACCATCAAAAATCTATTAAAATAAAGTAATATTCTTAACAAGAACTAGGTATACTGAGCATTACAAAACTAGTGCTATTTATGATGGTTTTAGATCAATTGTTTTAACTATGACCACTTTACCACACCCCAGATCATTAATACACACGAAAAAGAAAATGCCATTAAGCTATTTAATTCAATTTTTTTCATCTTAAAACTCAGCGCAGCGTATTCTTTATTAATGTAATGTAAAATAAAAACTAAAAAAATTGAAGTTAAAAAAAAAAATCTGTATTTATTATTTACTAAAATTGAAAAACCTGTATTTTATGACCACTTTACCCCACCAGAGCCTATTTTCTCGCTAAGAAGGTCTTGAGGCATTTTCATCGGCTTTAGTGCTGAGGGATTTTTGCTAAGGGATAAATTTAGTGCTAAGAGAAAATGCCGGGACTTGTTTTTAACTGTTAACAGCTGCCTAATGATGATATTGTTAAAGTACCTTTGCTAGTTTTGGACTTTTTATGGTGGTCAACAATCTCATGCATTTTTTCCATCTATCTATGGATAAGTGATTCACAACCAGTGTGGTCTTTAGACCACTACTGGTCCACCAGCAATTTACATGTGGTCCGCGAATAGTTAGTGAAAATTAATTTATAGCATTTTCAACCCCCGACACTCAAAGGAAGGGGCGTTATAAGTTTGTCGTGTTTGTGTATCTGTGCCTTTGGCACTCTAGCGCCTAAATGAATGACTGATTTAGGAAAAAAACCCGTTTTTTAGGAAGGAGAGTTGACCGAGATTGTTCTTAGCTAAGTTGCGTCTTCTTATGATATTATTTAATGAAGATATTAATTAAAAACCTCTAAAAGGTTTTCCGCAATTTTTGCAGTGAAAACATATTTAGAAACTTAAAAAAAAGTACAAAATAGAGAGCAATTTTTTCTTCGTCTGATAGAATATGTTTGGAAATTCAATGTTTTCTAGAATTCGAATTATAACGTTTTTTTCAAGCCGATTTTACATGCAGCTAAACATTTATGCAATGGTAACAAAATTCATTGTTTGCCGACAAGGTAAGAAAACGCAATTATTTAAAGTGTTTATCTGTTGCCAGTTTCTATTTGTCAACAAGTAAAATACTTTTAATCGGTTTTTAATAGTACAAGGCTTTTAAAAGGATTTTCATATTTTCCTCGATTCTACATTTGCGACTCAGTCGGGGTGTTTAAAATTTTTATTTTTAGTTATGTACTTATTATAGTTGCAATTTTATTTATTAAAGAAAACGTTTGGATTCGTCTCGTTTCACTTAGTATGGACTGCGGAAGTATTATTTCTATCTTGTTTGGTCCGCTCGGGATTCAAATGGTTGGGGCTCAGTGGTCATCAGTAGCGAAAAGGTTGAGAAATACTGCTCTAGACATTGGGGAAAATGCATCACGTGTTATCATGCTTTGATAAAAAAAATATTGATATGTCTATACGCTAGCTTTTACGGGATGCGACGAAAAATCCCGAAGAAGCAATTTTCCATGCACCTTTTTAAAAAAGAAATAAATTAACAAAACACAAAAAATAACAATATGAGAAGAACTTTAGCAATAAATAACTTTAAATAGTTTCAAACTGAGCGTCTTTTGCAGTGATACAGAGGAGCAACTGCTTATTGAAACTTTAAGCCAATGGCCGCAAGTCTTTTACCTTTAATCAATCCTATTCCCTCTAAAGCAATTGATTTAGAGAGTCCAAAATTTTATGTAGTTTAGGGTAGACCTTCGACTCTAAAATAGGTCATAGAGTGTAATAAATGGGATTGATGTCTAGCGAGTAGAGCGTCCTCTCTACAGATGATATCATGTTAGAAACAATGTGCCTTGCATCCCTCTTGTCTTTTTGGCCATATGAACTAGTGTGGAGTCTAAAATCTCCAGTCTATATTTCTGAAGTGCTATTATGCCCACAGAAGTACGACAGCTTCTAAAATGCTCTTCCGGTGAACTTTTTGATTCATTTTACTGCCCTCATCCGCAAAAAAAAAAAAAAAAAAATGTAGCTTGTGCTGATTCCATTACAAACCAAGTCTGACTTCGGATGTTTGTGATTTTTAATATTTTCTAAGGTGCTTAGAGTGTCTACAGATCAAATCATATCGTTCTGGGGTTTATGAATTGGTTGAACGGTAAATCAGTGAAAGGTATCTCTTCCAGCGTGGACTTGCGGTCCGCCTCAAACGTTTCTGGCATCTTTGGAGTCATACAAATTTATTTTCTTCAGGAAAAGGTTGAACTTTTTTTGAACTCGTGAAGCTTCTGTCACAGCTCTGTTTTTGCCCTTAATCAGACTTATCGGCCACAAATTCCAATCTTACGAACGACTTCTCTCGTGGAAACCCAAGGATTTCTTGAACTCACTTTTGGATAGCCGGCAGATAAACGGAAATGATCACTCTTCGTTTTTGTACACTTCCTGGACGTCGACTATCACTTTCAAGCCATTTGAAATGGCATACTGCGCCAAATACTGTTTGCTGAGGCACAAAAAGCAAACGAACTGTCGTTATATTTGGTTAAACAACTTTAAAATAGCAGGTCCGTTGCTTAAAATTGTAAGAAAATCAAAACACAATACATAAACTAGGAGATATATTGTAAATTATTTTTTTAATAAAGTGAGGGACAAAAATAAATGAAGATACTTATTAAAAAGAAATTAGTTTACTTCGATTTGATGATGCAAACTTTGTCCGAGTTTTTTTGCCGCACCTTGTACTATAACTAGAGGTTCATCAAGTAAAAAATAAACTGATTTTCTAAGACTGTTGACGTGATGTTTGACGTAAAACTACAAAGGGACTTTTACTTTTCTCCAACAAAACCACTGACATTTCCGTACTTGGATATAGGTCATTTAATTAAAAACAAATATAAAAAACCTAAGCTGCAACGAGTTAATTTCAAAAGTTTCCAATTGGTATTTCTTGTCAAATGAACTCCTTTTAAAAATTTCGAAGTTTTTAACTAAAGCCAAGATGCTGTTTAAGCAATCTATTGGGTGATATCCATCTTTGAAGCTTTTCTGTGAAGGAAGTCACCACCCCTGATAATAGGGAAGTATTCGATTTTCTAATTTTATTTTTATATGATAGACTAACATACATGAACATCATCTGCGAAAAAATTTTTACGATACGACTAATACTTTTTTTTAAAATAATTTTTTAAAGTTCACGCGCGAGTGACGTCATTTGCTTGTAAGTCCTTTGACTGACGTCACTGCCGCGCTGCGAGGCGGCGGGGTTGGCTAGGACAAAGAAGTGCTTGGCGATCTTTGGGGGAAGGCGCGGGAAAACAAGAGCCTTCTAACAGCAGCGCGCATAAAAGGCTAGTGAAAATCCTTTGCTGTCTGTAGGGTATAATGCATTCTACGATTGTTTTTAATTTGATTTTCTTTGTCATGGCTATTAGAATCAATTACAAGTATTGCTTCGTTCCAGGATGCGTATCTACATCTAAAAAAACTCCTCACAAGGATTTGTTATTGTTCCGTCCCAGCAGGATCTTCGAAAGAAGTGTTTTCAAGTGTGTTTATTAATTAAAATTTGAAAATGAAAATTTGCACTTCATTTTAATTAAAAACTATGTCAAGTGAGAAGTACAGTTTGAAATATATGTTCACAACTGTTCATAAATAAATGTTTAATAAGCATATGAGATATTTTTAAAAAAATGCAAGTAAACAAAGGAATTTAAACCCTGCACAATAAACTTAAATAGAAAGTAATAGATGCATTACTATTTTCATTTTAATAACAATGCAAAAACTTTCTTTTTAACATTCAAACTATCTTCAAATTTTAACTATTACAAATTGATAATTTAAAAATACATTTTCAGTTTATCACCAGAAGCGTTTCTATATATACAAGACCTTTCTCACATGCAAAAAGGTACTTATTTTATGAAATGAACACCATTTTCAAATTTATTATTTTTATCAAAAGAGCAAAAAAATATTTTTTTCCTTTTTTTGCTAAGTTGCACAAAAACTCAAGGATAATTAACATGTATTAATGGATTTAAAACAATTTTCCACAAAAAAAAAGCAGATCAACTTTTATTGCCAACAAAGCGAAAAATTTTCATGCAAAAACTGCTCTAAAACGTAGTACTGGAATCAGTAGGGTTGTTACAAAATGCGCGCCTCATTAAAAGCCGCCAAGTAAGAACTGGAATAGCGCTCTTACATTGTAATTTATATATTCAGATAAAAAAACCATCGACACACAAATGGAAATGATCAATCTTGATAAGGGAAACTAATGCGAATAATATGAACTGCAAACATAGACGGATATGTACGTACAATTTTAAAGAATAACAATGGTGAAACTTTGTTGTTTCATTCCCCGTTCTTCTAGGACATTAAATCTCTTGTCCTTTCGAAAAAAGTCAAACACCATGAATGACTTTACTTGAGGAAGGTTATTGGATTGACCTTTCGTGAATCCTAGCTCCATGATGGAAAAAATGCTGGTTAAAGGCTTTAAAAAGGCTGAAAAAGACAGTGCTATTCACCTCTTGGTAGGCGCAACACGGCATGGAAATGGAGCTCTGATCGGAACAGGGAAATGACGTCAGCTGCTGACGTTTTAGGCCACACCTCTTTTTTGCGCATCGCTCTTTAAAAAATTCATAAAAAATCAATCGTTGGTTTTAAAAATCCGGGCATGGTGAATTTTTGTGTTTTGTAGGCCTGTCAACATTGTGCAATAGTTAAAATTGGAATATTTGATAGGTTGATACTTCCCTATTCTAGAAGGACAGGGTTTTAATGTTCTTTTGTGAGATTAAATTTTATTATAATTAAAAAATCTGGCTCTTAAAATTTTGAACGTCCGATGAAGAGCTAAGATACTTCGTCATCTCAGGGAATATATATATTAAAATTTGGAAAACTATTTCCTTATTGAAAATAAGTATACGTTTCCTTTAGTAAAAGAAAACAACGCTTTGTAGCTCAAAACTGCATATTATTTCAGACACGTGTTTTTATTATTTTAAAATAATAAAAATTATCTTCGATAGATCACAAAATATGATAATATAGGTATCTAATAAAAAAAATCTGTATTATTTTTTTCTTTGATCTACTGAGTTATTTATTTATTTTTTTACTGGAATCAGCTATATGTTTAGAAACATAGTTAAAATATTGCAAGATAGGTGGCACTGCAAACAGAAACTATTTTGCCATTTCACTTTGCCCCACATTCAACTACTTGAAGAGCACCTTTTTCTTCTCTGGCCCAGTTTGTATTATTTGCTACATAACGTGTGGCAAAAACTGCAATTCTTTTTACTTGCAAATGTATTTTACGATTTTTATTTAGATAAACAACAATTCTATAATCTTAAAACTGATAGTTTCTGACAAGCATTAAAATATCAATAAATTAGTTTCTATTTTTCTTTCTGTATTTACTGAAACTTTCAGTTTATTTCATGACATTGAACAACATTAAGATTTCAGTTTACAACTAACTTGATACAAGGGCGTGCACAGAAATTTTGTGGGCCCGCCACAAGTGACTTTTACGGGCCTTCATCTATATTGTTTACCCCTACGTCTCTATATATATTTTAAATCTCATTTTTAAAATCTTAGACCCCCTTCAGGTTCGGCCCGGTCCTAGAAGTGCACCTTCTTCCCATTGCGTGCCCCGGATTTGATATTAGTGTCGCTATATTCCAAAATTTAAAGTATTTTAAAAAGAAGGGGAAACAAGAATTTGATATCAAGCTTTTTTTAAGAATAAAGTTATAAAAAACAGCGGGACGAGGTGAAGAGGGTAAGCTGAAGGGTAACTCTTTGTGCCAAAAAAGGGGAGGGGTTCAAAATGGAGAAAAAAATATTTATTAGTCGACAGCCTCCTATTATATCAAGCTCAAAATCGCGTTACTTTTCTCACTTATAAAAGTATCTTTACCTGTTCACAAAATTACTTGCTTTAAGGGAATGTCTCATTATGTATTCTGAAAATTACCTGCTTTCAAAGTTAGTTTTAGCTTAAAGTATAAAATTACTTTTCATTCAATCAGTTCGGTATTTAATTTTTTCATCTTGAAAAATAAGTTTTCTTCAGCGTTGTTCCTCGAATTATAAAACCAAATACAATTTTTTTTGCATGTCAATCAAAATGTGCTTCGCTTACGTTTTTAAAGTTTTCTGAAATCAGAGTCCTTTTTATGAATTTAAATATATTGCTGAAATGTATATAGGCAACAACAAAGATAAGGAAAGAAAAAGTTTCAATCAAAAAAAAAAAAAAAAACTTCAACTTATTCTGTCAACCAAAAGTAATCTTTCCTAAATGCATTTTCTTGCAAATAGAAAGAGACTGAAAAAACAACTCAGCCCGTAAACTTCATTAGCCCTGTGCTGTGGGCTGTTTAGGAACACAATAGCAAATTAACCGAGTAAAAAAATAAACATGCATAAAATGTAAAGTTTTTTTTTAACTTTAAGAGTAGTAGCTACTGGTTGAAGGTATCTTAGCAAACTGAAGCCTTCAGGAAAAAGAAAACGAGTGCATTTCATACGTTTTTTTTTTCTAACTCGAAATTTCATTAAAACTCCTTGTATGCTCTCAAAGCAAATATTTACGATGAAAGAAAAGAAAATTTTGAGATTTTTTTTTCCAAATCTCAATCATATGTTTATTCTGAATTTAATGAGAATGGAATGTCTTAGAACTCTTAACGATGTTTATTTTTTCAAAGTTGGATTATTTTTAAGCAATCTATGGCTATGCTGCTGCTTTTTTTTTTTTTTTTTGGACGATAAGCAATTTGGGGGAAAAATACTGATATTAGATTTTTAAAAATCTGTAAATGCATTTTAATTACAGCATAAATATCGCTTAAATAGGTAAATAATAACTGCTTGTGATCTTTAGCAGTTTTAATAAAAGCTTTTTAATATCTGTCATTTTAGAAGATGTATTATTGTGAAAAGAAGCTGTTTATATTTCTAATCATAGTTTTCGTACATGAAAGTTAAATATTGCTTTTAGACTTGATAATTGGATGTATACATTTAAAAGCAAAGTAATTATGATTGTTAAGTTCCTGTTTGCTAAATATCTTCTTGAATTTTAGTAAACACAATATAACTATTAAAATTCATTCGCATAACTTTTTTTATTTGATGTTCCTTTCGAAGCGAAAAGGTCAAGAATAAATCATTCAATCCATGATTTCTACTTCCTTTTACAAAAAAGGAAATATTGTATTCGCGAAAAAACTTTTACTCTAAAATCGACCTTAATTTCTATTTTTCTCACCCCTAATGAATGTTGAATTTTTTTTTCGACCCGACTACACGTGGATATATGCCTAGGAACGTACAGACACCCGAGTTAATTACAACGAATTTTCTCGTGACGTCCGTATGTATGTGCGTATGTACTCCTAGTGGGGTCTAGTTGTGCACCTTCCCTTTTGATTGCAGTCGGATGTTCCTAAGGGGGGTCTTTTTCCCTTTTTTAAGGGGAAATCATTGTTAATTTTGATGTAAACTCACGTTGCGTTACAATTTGTCGGACACTTGGCGATATATCGCCAGTCTTTTGGTCTCCAAGTTTTGTCACCAACTTAGCGACACATTTGGCGATTTTTTTTTAAATTTGGTTTTAATTTGGCTACTGTTAGTGATATTTAGAGAGTAAACAATTGAATCACATTAAAATTGCTAATAATGTGGAAATGACATCAAATTGGAGTAAAAGGAAGTCAGGTGATGCACACATCTGCTCGTTTTTTAATGAGTTGATAATCTTTGGTCGATTTTATTTGGGGCTGAAAGTGAATTCGCGTGAATCAAACTTAATCAAGCCGAAAAATTGTGCGAGAGAAAAAAAGAAAGTAAAAGAAAAGGTATACTACATCTGAACCAGCTCCATTCGTACTCTCATTGAAGGTTACTGTAAAGACGATTCTTTCAACCAACACCTAAATTTGAATCCGAAAGTTATGCCTTTTCTAAAATTCGTTTAGATAATTTTCGCTCAGATAGATTGCTTTTTCAGAATGATGCTGCAACCAGGACTTACAAAAAGAATATAAGAGAAAACATCCATCGCAACATTTCCGAGAATTACCATGTAATGCTCTAATGGCTTTCTTAATAGTTAAATGTTTAGCTTACAAATACCAAGAGAAAATTAGTCTCGCACATTCTGTATAGCAATAGTGGCCCCCCAGAGACACATTTTCTTTCAATGTTTACGCAGCCACGCTCTTTACTTTTAATGGGTAAAGCTGAAATCAACTGGTTTCGTTTGCTTTGATAAACATTACATTTTTCTGTAAGATTTACCACAGTGAGAGAAAGAGTTCAAATAATGCAATAATTTAATTAAAAAAAAAAAAAAAAAAAAAACATTATATGTTATAAGTTTGGATGGAGGATGGAAAATTTAAATTTTGGGGAATAATTCGTGAAGTTTTGAAATTAACGAAAAAACTGTTCAAAAAGGAAAAGTTACCAATAACGATAAGGATATTGAACTAGTGTTCGATTCAAAGTTCGATTTTACAGGAGCATTTTCAATATTTATCTTACGGTTGTAATACACAGGCAGGAAACTACAGAATAAACACTTTCAAGAAATAAATATTTTAATGTTCATCATTTTGATAAATAATGTAATGGCAAAGATAAAAAAAGTATTTCAAATATCCTACACAGAAGAAGTGAAAAAAAAATAGGTTTATTCAGGTTTCTTTAATTTTAAATCACACATTAAGCATACGAAACTTTATTTTTGAAAATGTAAATGCATACGACATAGATGCAACTTTTCAGGAATTCGTAGATCATAAATCCGTAACACAGGTTCTGTCCTTGAAACCATGTCTACAATATACATATTCACTTTAAACGGCAAAAGGTTCCAGCCCATGCACTGTTAGAACTACAGGTGCCGTTGAAAGGTACTTTGGCACCCTGGGGTGAAAGCAAGGATCATTAGGGTTAAAACGGAGGCTTGGAAATGTCCCTACGGTTCTTTTGGCTCCTTTAAAATGGGTGCCCCTGAACTGTCACGCGACCAGTCACATGACGTTTCTAATTCTAATGGCGACGTTCATGAAATGATAAAAGTCATTTTCATGCATTTTGTATTATTACGTCTATTTTTCAAATTTATTCTTCGTGATTACAGTAGTGGATGCCCTCTTCTGAAGGCTCGATTTACTAAAGAAGCTTGTAACCCTGTAACCGCTGTTCCATGCTTATTTACAAGTCAATGAAGTGAAACTGGACCGTTATTTCGCTAAGTTTTTTCTTATAATTATTTCACGTGTAATTATTTTGTTTCGCTTGCTATTATTTTGAGACTTATTCCCGGAGAGAATATCTAGTTTCGCTCACAATTCTGTAAATATCTTTGACAGTTTTTCTTTTTTATGAACCTACATCGCGTGTGCTGATTCATATACGTGCTGAATTGAAGGTGATGCATTTTTTGACTTTGAGATATTTACCCACGTGATTTCATGCTGTCAATTGTTTCGAATGGTGAATTACATGCATTTTTATTTTGTTTCAAACTATTTGGGTTGTTGCACAGTCAGAGATGTTTTAAGAAAATTTTCTGCCTTGAGAACGATCTTATTGGTATGAAACGCTGCAAACGAGTGTTTTAGACACACGGCAGTGTGTCAGCCAAGTTCGGAAATCAGGCGACACATCTGCCAGTGTGTATCTTACACGAACCATTTCAAGATACTTTTGACCCCCTCATTTCTCAAAAACTATTAAATCTGCGTGCTTGAAATTTTGTATGTCTAATAGAGCTGCATAGTAGACCTATATTCCTAAATTTCATGAGTGTACCTCTTATTGTTATGGAATTATTAAGATCTGAAAAGTGTCATTTTTTACACTGACTCACTCACTCATCAAAATGTTTACGAATTTCCAAGTGTCTCACATACTTGAAATTTGGCATAAAGATAGATTTTGGGGATATTTCGATAACTGGGAATCTGGCGCGGTCGTCTCATTTTTGGCGTAAATAACTTTATTTAGGTAACCCTGTTGATTTATAGTAACCTGATGTCAATAGATGTTTCTGGTATCTTTGTTTAGGTTCGCAAAGAAAAATACCTCTGGTGCAGGAGCTGGAGCCAAAAATTGACGCCAATGAAGAGAGATCGCCAGATTCCCAATTATCGAAATCATCCCTAGATTTTCATGCATATGTAAAGGGAAAAATGGTGCGTGTCTAAAAAGTCAAAAAAAAAAAAAAAAAAAAAAAAAAAAAAAAAAAAACAGATTAAAGTAGCAAAAAATTACGCTATTTTTTATGAGCATCACAGCGTAATCTCTTTACCGCGCGATTGCAAAATATTTCGCCAAATAAATCAAAACAAAAGGGCACGTCAAACGTTGCCAAAACAAGGTTGTTGATGTTTTAAATTAACAATTAAAATTCTAACCAAAATGGGGCTTTAAACGATACTTTAAATTCCGCTAAAATGAAAAATGATCCATTAAATAATTAAAATTGCAAATCTAGAGCTAAGCCTTTAAAATCAAAAATAACCAGCTTTAAAATATATAAAATCTTTAGATTTCAATTAAATGCAAAATTTTACAGGAGGAGCAAAAATGGCAGCAATAATTTCAACAACTGAGAAATATTTTCGCCAATTCTGCATATTTTACGATCTACGTTATGATTATCCCCCTGAACAATAAATTCCAGACAGATTTTGAGATGATTCAGCAATTTTCCTAATTGTCGACAAATCTGAGGACGTCAAAGACCAAGAACTAATGCACTTTGGCCTTGCTGATAAATGGGAAAAACAGACGATTACTGCCTAAAATTGGCGATCGCACCAAGTACCCAGCTATCGAAATATCTTCAAAACTTCTGATAAAGAGAAACCGCAAACCAGTGAACCTTAAGCAGGTGAAAAAAGGAAATCATATAGTTCTAGACGCTTTTGCATTTATAATCATCTGAATTAGAACATAACCTTTGATTTAGCTTTTCAAAAAGTAATGATATCCCAACAAAACATAAATGTGAAAAAGAAGCCATGTTCGGTCGAAATGAGGTTCGAGGTAGACGGTGTCCCCGACAAAAAATAGTTCAGATCTAAACTGTTATTAAGTTCCAAAGCAGTTCCACATAGATGTTGGATTTTCCCATGTTCTTCAATTCATTTAGAAAACAATTTTTCACTTTCTTTGATAATGGATTTAAAACTTAGCAAGTTTGAAAAAAAAAAAAAAATAGCGATGACTAGAACTTGCCGCAAGTTTAAAATCCATTATCAAAGAATGTAAAAAATTGTTTTCTAAATGAATTGAAGAACATGGGAAAATCCAACATCAATGTGGAAACTGCTATGGAACTTGGTAACAGTTTAGATCTGAACTATTTTTTGTCGGGGACACCGTCTACCTCGAACCTCATTTCGACCGAACTTGGCTTTTTTTTCACATTTATGTTTTGTTGGGATTTCCTTAAACAAATGAAGTTGAAACTTCTGAAGATTTGTTTACGTCGCATCAAAAAACAGTTTTACGACTAAAATTTAAGGCTTGTGTAGTAAATTAAAAATCTTGACTAACATGCTTCACTATAAATAATGATGTGAAGCATCTGTTAGCTGCTGCATAGGTTTAAAATTCAAATTTGGTAGGTTGTGGCGAATAGAAAAGCACGCTTTGCTCTTGCAACGGAGCGATTGATATTTTTTGTATTCCCACTGACCAAAAATTGTGGAAGGATTCTGGGTAAGGAAGTAGTCTTGAATTTACAGTCAAACCCCGACTTAGTGCCCACCCTTTAAAGCGCAAATCCCGTTATACCACCATAATTGTGTTTAACAAAATCTTTCATGCAGGAATTTTGATGTAATCTGTCCGTCGAGGCGCCAACTCGTTATAACGCAGAGCAATACCACAGTCGGACCCGATTTAACGAACCTCTATTTAATGAATTTCGCGATTTAGCGAATTTTTCGTTTTCCCCGACTAAAATGAAGGCAAAAATCCCAATTTACCGAATAATAAACTCCGAAATAACAATTTATTTTAACACCCGAATATTTTTTTAACAGTTAGGAAATATTGGATTGTTTTCAAAGTGTTACATCCATATTATCCGAAGCAGAAAAAGACTTTTCTTGGAATCGGCTATTTTTGACGGGCGAGGGGGTAAAACAACGAATATTGATTCTGATGCAGAAAGCGATATAGTGAAACTTCCATTAAAACTGTTACCTTTTAAAATGCTTTTCATGGCCTGGGAACTATAAACATATCTCATGCAGCAGGCTGCGATAGACAGTATTTTCTTCTCCATGAAGTCGAGAGATCTATTTCGAGTCAAGTATCAAGGAAATTGTCAGACATCTATTTCTCACTAGTTTAAACTTTTAAATTAACTAGTGTGAAACTAATAAGTCGTGGAATGCTGGGAAAAATGTGTACACTTTCTAATTATGAATATTGTTGCACAGTTGCTTATTAGGGGTTTTAGGTAAGGTAAGTGCTTTAATTTTTTTTTACGCACCCCGATATTACGAATAATCCTGATTTAACGCATAAAAATTTTGGTTTTGGTGAATTCGTAAAATCGGAGTCCAGCTGTATATCATATGTTTGAACTTTTTTATTAATTGTAAAATCTGTCTCAAAAATATTCAATTTTTTACAACTACTCGGTATTGGCCCCCTATCGAGTACTCGGTACGTCTCTAGTATCTATAGTATATATATAAACATTCCCATCCCAGTTATTCAAAAGTAGAGTTCTCCAAAATGTTTCCAGGCGAAAACGCTCTGTGGCGAGTTCGTTTGCAATAAACTTGTGGTCTACTCTACTCTACCGAAAAACACTATCAGTGGTTGAACAGGAAAGTGGGACTTTGTTAACGTGTGAATGCATTTTTTACTCCATGACGTCTCAGTATATCGTCTGCATACCTTCGGCCCATCAAAGTGCCATTCCGAATGATATGCAGGTCCGTACGTCCGTCTATGCTGATTCCAACACATACCATCCAACCTACTCGTCGGTTGGATGGTATGTGTTGGAATTGTGACCTTTCACAAACGAATGCGGGGTTATTTCTAGTGTCCCTCTCCCTCCATAGCAGAACACGTCTTGTGTCACACTCCAGACTGAACCGGGACTTGTTTGTAAATAGCCCTTGGCTCCAATCATGTTGCTCCTAATCTCAATGTTCAGCAGCTCACATTCTTCGGGCCGCATGGTGGCGTTGGGTCAACGGAATGCAGACCGTTGGCCTACATGCATAAAGCTTTCCCTCATGAAGCCGATTACGTACTGTTTGGCTATACACCCTTCGTCCTGTAGCCAAGCTCAACTGTCTTTGCAGCTGCATAGCATTCTCTGTTTCGTTTCGACGGGCTGTTAACCGTATATACCGGTCATCAGTTGCTGTAGTGGAGCATGCCGACCTTGCCCTGGTCGACGTCTAACTTTTACTGTCTTGGAATCGATTCCACAACCTTGTAACAACACTTCCGGCGACTTCAATAGCCTCCGTGACACTACGTTGTGTTTGCTCGGATTCCAGTCTGCCTATAACAAGCCATGCAATGGATTCTGGTAAGTCACGTTGTTGAGACATTCTCAAATAACCTTGTCTCAAAAACAAATACTGCGCAATCGAATTTCACGGTTACAGCAATAAAACAGACGTTTTTGCAACATCCCGATTTCTGCCCTTATGTCCTTTTTTTTGGTTTTTGACGTCATGAACTTTGATTTACATATAGTGTTTTCTTATTCCGCTTCGTGGTAAGCTTTAAAGTAACTTATTGTTATTTTAAAACTCCAGAACATATAAATTTGCATATGTAAAATATATTAAGATATTTATGAAAACGTTTATTGAACACTAAAATACCTGATCTTAATAGTTAAACGTTCAGTACCGCATTCTTTCTATCCTGCCATTTCATTTGAGACGCAATAGAAAAAAAAAATTGTTTCAAGTAAATTTCTGTAAGTGAAAGGATTTGGAAGTACAAAACTGAAAATAAAAAGCTTAAGCATTTTAAGTAATAAATTTGTTTTTTTCTGCTTTTTCTGTTTTGAAAAATCGTCGAAATTGGAATTTTGTTTTTCTGTTCATTCATTTTTAGGATAGCTCTGAACGTGGACTAACTGGCTCGCTCAGTATTTTTTACCATGTTTAACTTTAAAAGAAACCGTAGAAAGCTCAATACTGCATTTATTTGGACAGGTATTCATTTTATTTTATAAAATGAGCAGGCAGCACAGAACAGAGTTTGCTGTACAATACAATTAAACTGATGCTAGCGTTTTAAAATTAGTCTCAAATGCTGATTTTAAGTTTTTAAACTATCTCGTCCTTCTTTGTAATATTCTCTGCAATATCGTAACTTATAAAAATCTTCTATTGCTACAAAATAAAAATTGGGATGGTTGAAACATTTAAAACTTTTTTTTCATCGCTTAAAGTATCTTTTAATTAGTCAATTTATTTTACAGTGCATTTTATTGCATCTTAAAGTTACTCTAAGTAGCAGAATAATTGTAAATCAGGTAACAAATTCCTTTTGAAAAAGGGTTTTTACAGTTATCATTTCTTAACTTAAGAGTTTTTCATCAGTTTTACTACAAGAAGAGTAAAACACAATTAACTGTAGAACTAACTGGGTAGAACTAATTAACTTGCGCTCCAGGTAAACTGGCTTTAGCACTTTCAACCAGGTTTTCAACACTTGTAGCTATTTAAATGGTAATTTCGCCAACTAAATTTCGACAAAATTCGATTTGCTCTTCACCATTTTCTTTGGCATTAAAAAAAAAAAACCTTGTTTTTACGAGTCATTACAGCTTTCAAAACGATTTTATGAGAGAAAAAAAAATGGGGTAAATATTTTCGCCGGTCTGTAGTTTACAGGTAAAAAAAATGGGTTTGTCATTCTAGGGTTAAAATATGAATAATGCAATTGAAAAGAGATAAACAGTGGATCCAACAAGTGGATCATTACCTTGAACAAATGACCAGTTTATTTGTCACAGTCACATTAAAACATCACGGTGTAAAATTAAAATAGTGTCCGGTATGTAAACCTTCCGTAGTTAGAGAGATATATTCACGACCTTAAGCTTAGACCTCCATTTAATGTGAAATTGAGGAAAGAAGCTTCACTTTTTTCTTTTCTCAATACCACTAATATATCCTGAAAGTTTCAGGAAAATTAAAGGAATCAACTATCAAACCCCTATTCACTTTAAATGAGTGAATTACCAACGTTTTAATGCACAAAAATCGGAAATTGTTGCAGATACATGTTTTGGGGTCACAAGGAATTCCTTTTTCAATGCAAGGAAGTGTGAGAAGTTGGATGAAAAGTCATCAAATCTCCCCAAAACACGTGTCTGCAATCATTTGCAATTTTTGAGCACTAAACGTTAGTAACTCATTCATTTAATTTTCAAGCTCAAAGGTATTTATTTGTTACCCTATTCACTTTGTTCAGATTAAAAAAAAAAAGAGACTCTTAAATTCCTCTCACAAATGTAACTGCAATCCTTATTTTCAGCACTTCAAATATTAGACTTACAATGTGCTCTTTTAACAATGTGCATGTCAATTAATTTCATTAGACAACCCTACGCAGAAATACTTCATGCACAAAAACAGTGACTCCATCAATGCTCATTACCTATGGTCCATCATCAAGTTTACAAGAAAAATGCATTGCTAATTAATTAAGAATTTTGCAGGATATTGCAACTCCATGTTTAAATATAATTAACTTTGCAAAATGCACCGTTAAAATGAAGCTATTTATTATTCCCAGACTTGCAAAGAATCACTCATTTGCAACAAGAAACAAGAAACAATTTCTTTAGAAACAAGAGGCGCCATTAAACGTAGTTTTGTTCATTCAACTTTTAGCTATCTATGCTTTTGGAGCTACGAAGCTACTTTCAAGTGTTATTCACCAAAACTAGGTTTTTTGTATCTAGTTCATAATTACTGTACCTCAGAGCCAGAGGAACGTAAGTCACATTATGATAATTTTACAGTAGAGAGGAAAAACTTTTTTCTGGCGCAGTTAAAGGATGGGACGCGCACTCTTTTAACCCTGGCAAAAACGAGCTGATGTGTGCATCACATGACTTCCTTTTACTCCACTTTTAATGTAATTTTCCCATTATAGACAATTTTAATGTGATTCAATAGTTTACTCTCTAAATATCACCACCAGTAACCAAATCGAAACCAGATTTCAAAAAAAAAAAAAAAAGCCAACAATATGGCGAAAAAACTTGGCGACAAAAAGACTGGCGATATATCGCCAAGCGTCCGTCAAATTATAACACCACTTGAGTATACATCGAAATTAACAATGATTTCCCCCCAAAAAGGGGCAAAAGACCCCTTTAGAAGCACCGGAATGCAACCAGAAAGGGAGGTGCACAACTAGACCCCACTAGGAGTCTATGTACCAAATTTCAACTTTCTAGGACATACCGTTCTTGAGTTATGCGACATACATACGCACACCCGCACATACGCACATATGCACATCCGCACATATGCACATCCGCACATACGCACACACATACGTACATACGGACGTCACGAGAAAAGTCATTGTAATTAACTGGGAATGTCAAAATGAATACTTCGGATTTTTATACGTTCTTAGGCACTTATCCGCCTGTGATCGAGTTAAAAAAAAAAAAACCTCAACATTAATTTGGGGCTGAGCAAAAGTTAAATTAAGGCCAAATTTTGAGTGAAAATTTTTTCGCGAATACAGTACTTCCTTTTTTGTAAAAGGAAGTAAAAAATGAAAAGGATTTTTTATAAAGAATTTCGTTCACATGACTCGATCCAGAATAGGCGTCCACATTTGGATTTATGTCACTTTGGCTCTGAGGCGCAGATCCGTTACTCTGCTGTAAAGGTTCAATCCTCTTCCAAAAGCGATTTGAATTGAGTGCTGAATCACCGAATTTTAAATCATTTTAAGCTACTGGTCTTTCGGCTTTTCAATCGATTCACAAATGGTGTATTTGAGCGACTATATTTGTTTACTTTCTTTCATGCAATTCTCCGTGAACTGAGCAATGATGACATTTTATATCATTGCTAAAAGAGCAGTTATTTAGTAACCTACTGCAAGTCAAGTCTACTCAAAAGTAGTGTCTCAAACGTACCAATCAAAACAGAGTCATAAAAATACATTAAAAATATTGAACGAAGTCCACGGTATCGCCGAATGAAAAGTTCCTATGTAACTTTAATAAGGTGTTTTGGCAAAGGCTAGGTTTGCCATACAGTTGCACAATCTCAAACTTAGTTGTTTTCCATTACAAAGAACACGTTATATTACGTTTTCCTAAATGTTTCTTTTCGTTTTAAAGAAAAAAAAAATGTCTTAAATAAGAAAGCACACTAAAATAAATATCTTGCACCATTTCAAAAATTAGTTAACAAAGTTTGTTGAAAATTTCAAGTGAAATTTTGAAGCCCATTTTTAGATGGCTGCATCCTGAACCATGATTTGTTTGGGGAAAAATGAATATACGCTAGCTTAATTTTTTTCTGAAACATACGAAATATGTTAAATTTGGAAAATTCCGAGACTATGAGACCTTTTCTAGATTGACATGGAATGGAAGTCATTTTAAGTTTTTTTTTTTTGAACAAATAAGATGTCCTCAGAAGCAATCACTTTCATTTTAGTTTAGAAAAGATGCATTTGTATTTTTATACGATTGATGCTCTGCAGTCAAGCAAAATTTCTTTAAGTAGACGATATAAGCCTAAAACTTTATTTGTAAGTACATTTCTTAACTTTTCTTGGAAATCTAGATCGCATTGTGTTTTGCCACGCAACTGTAATCACGAATAAAATAAATCGTTATAAAAAGAGAAAAAAAAATGATAGTTTCTATTAATAGTCCACAAAGATATGTTTTTTCCTATTGAAATTGATAACTTTCAACATTTATATCAAGCGCAATTCTGTTTTGTCCATATAAACTCAGTTACTTTAAAACAGTAACATTCCTTATAAAGTTCAAATACAGCCTTCTTGCGCGCTCGTCCTTTGTCATAGCTATTAGAGTAAGTTTTATCATTGAATGGCCCCATCGTATCACTCATCCCCAGTTTTGCGAAATACGCATTGATGGGAATTGCAATTCAAATGATTTATTTCATGACAGTAAAGGTTACCTCAAATTTAGGAGATGATGTTTCATTTATATATTGGACATTAAGTATTGAAGTATAGGACACATCAAAATGAGTAAAAATGATGCAGTTTGATGGTAAACTATCTCGTCTATTTGAGTATTCCTTTTATAGAAAGGAAAGTGTATTACTGGCACTTAATTCAGCGGCGGCGATTCGCCCCCCCCCCCCAACTTTTTACGATTTATTTATTAATTTTTTTCCCATTTAGGAATCAAAACTAGATAATATAAAAGCAGAAATGTCAAAATTTTTAGAACATAACTATTTTGTTTTACTTTGTATATCTGTTTATGAAACATTATTTAGCACAAAGTCAAAACTTTTAGTTTATATACTCATCGTTTAGATAGTAGTAAATCAATTGTTTTACTTAAACAAGCCATATACTTGTTCAATGAAATTATTACCAAGTGTTTATGAAATCTCAAAATACTTACGGGTAAATAATGTAAGTCTAATTCATGCCTAAGTGTTTCTTCGAGTAAAGTTATTGTGTACAAAATGTATCAAAATCTTAATAAAAATATGAGCTAAGTTGTCAGATTTACATCAATTACTACTTATTTGCTCTCAAAACCAGCCCTAGCATAATTTTATACTTTTTTCTCCCCCCTCTTTTTCTTTCTTTCTTTTTTTTTTTGTTGCCGCTAAAAGTCCTATGACTTCTAGTTGTTTTTTTTTGTCCCCTCCCCTTTTTTTAGTCCTAATCGCCGCCTCTGACTTACTTTCAAAATCCTTCTGATGATATGGTATGGGTTTGAAAGTCTTTATAATCTCGAAATTTCAGTATTTGTTTCTACAATATATGTAATAAAACTTTTTCCGGAAGTTTTACTCTTTTTTAGTTTATATACACAAAACTACGCCGTAAATTTAAAACAAAGTTTATGTTTTCAAATAACAATACTAGGCACATTATTTTAAAATGTTTACCTGGCCTTCATGAATTCGCAAAATAAGTAGTGCATTAAAACTGCGCAGAAGACACCAAAAATTAAAAGACCAGACAAATTACGTTTAATATTAAAACTATTACAGTCGGGCCCCGATTTAACAAATTCATCGGGACCGAAACTTTTACTCGTTAAATCGGGGTTATTCGTAATATAGGGGTGTGAAAAAAAAATTAAAAAACTGCACTTATTTTATCTAAAACTCCTAGTAAGCAACTGTACAAAAATATCCATACTTAGAAAGTGTACTTTTTATTTAGCATTTCACGCTTATTACACACAGTTAATTTGAAATTTTAAACTACTGAGCAATAGGAGTTTGAGAATTTCCTTCATACTTGACTCGAAATAGTACTCTTCCGATTTTATGCAGAGAAGAAAATACTGTTTCATTTGCAGTCTGCTGTATGAGACATGTTTTTAGTTTCCAGCCATGTAAATAGAGCATTTGAAAAAAAGTAAGTTTTAATGGGAGTTTCATTATCGCTTTCTGCATCAGAATGAATAGTCGTTGGTTTCTCCCCTCGGCCGTCAAAAATTGCTGATTCCAAGAAAAGTCTTTTCTATTTCGAACAATATAGATTTTGGAAAACAATCCAATATTTCCTAACTCAAATTAAATTTTTTTTTTTCGGCTGTTAAAATGATTCGTTAATTCGGGGTTTATTATTCAGCAAATAGGGGTTTTTGCCTTCATTTTAGTCGGGGGAAAAGAAAAATTCGTTAAATTGCGAAATTCGTTAAATAGAGGTTTGTTAAATCGGGGTCCGACTGTAATTGAGTTAGTGTTTTCTTGGCTTACATTTGCAGCTATTTATATTACGAACTGCAATGCTGATTAAGTGGTGGTCACGTTATTTTAATTATATTTTAAAGCAAATTGTAAATCAGTTTTGAACATTTGTATGTCTAAGTTATTGTTTTTATTTTATTTGGCTTTTAATTAATAAAATGAAGTTTCTGAATCTGTAATCTGTGGTTTATACGTACAAAGTTTGACGTGGTTTTTATTTATAATGCTAGTAACTAGAAAAAATTAACTATACATGCTGCAACATATTTTTGGAACACAGTTTTACTAAATTTGATTGATAAAATGCCGATGAAGAGTTAAATTTTTGCATCCAGCATTCCAACAAATGTAAAAAAAGGAAAAAAAAAATAAAATAAAGATCAGATTTAAACGCCAAACAAATGATTTTACGGATACATTTTTGACATCAAATAAATATTTCGTCAGAAAATTCTAAGACCTCACATGAAATAAGTTTAAAAAATAATACTTATCGCAAAAAGTGTATTCAGTATATTACCGCCCATTAGCCAGGGCTAAAGCAGAAATACATGAAATACACCGCCTGCTCAGTCATTTCCAGCCGAGGACTGCAGTTTCGTGCTTATTAGCATTCATCAGCCCGGCATAGGAAAGTTGGCCGGTAATTTACTGAATATACCATGCCTTGCCTTTAATCTCCGAGTTGAACCGAACGATTGCTTCGGTCACTCGTCTGGTCTGTGCTAATTCTATATTAGCTACTAGTTTCTTTGGCACTCTTGGTTTCCTTAAGTGGTTTTCCATTTCTGGCTCAGTCTATGCCGGGCTGATAAGTGCTAATAAGCACGAAACTGCAATCTTCGGCTGGAAATGACTGAGCTGGCGGTGTATTTCATGTATTTCTGCTTTAGCCCTGGCTAATGGGCTGGTAATTTACTGAATATACCATGCCTTGCCTTCAATCTCCGAGTTGAACCGAACCATTGCTTCGGTCACTTGTCTGGTCTGTGCTAATTCTTATATTAGCTACCAGTTTGTTTGGCATTCTTGACTTCCTTAAGCGGTTTTCCATCTCCAGCTCAGTCAATTTCCTATGCCGGGTGCCGGGCTGATGAGTGCTAATAAGCACGAAACTGCAGTCCTCGGCTGGAAATGACTTAGCTGGCGGTGTATTTCATGTAAACCAAAAGTGGTTTTCAAAAGAAAAAAAAAAAAAAAGGAGTATGAAACGTTTTCGTATAAGAACAAGCAATCACATAGGTAGAAAAACAATTAAACATGACTTTTGAATTTGGGGTGCCACCTGAGGGGGGGGGGGAGTTCCAGTCGCTGACTTTTCACTTTTTTTGGGAGGGGGCTCTTGTGACATTTAAGGGGGTTGTGCCCTTGCTCTTGGGGGAGGGGGCACCCCTGCTAAATGATTTAGCTGATGTTACTGTAACTTGCTGAAGACATACGGAAAGACAAAGTAGGATGGTATACTAGGAAAACTGGGAAACAACTTATTTTATGGAAAGAAATTGTCCCGATAACACCACAGAAAGTCGTTGAATTACTTTCAATTGCATCCCGTGAAAATATCAGAATTGACGTGAGATTGTGAGAGGGAGCGGGATAAAGCCTAGTGGGATCCCCAGTTTTTTTGCTAGATCAAGGATTATCAACAAATATCACTGACGGTTTCCGCTATATGATGTCAGAAAGACAAAATGGCATCAATGGACTTAGAACTGGCAAAGCAAATCAGTATCTTACCGGAAAAAGGTCACTTTGTGGCCTTTCATCCATTTAATTGCAAATTTCTTCCATTCCGGCCGTAGAGAGTCTATGGTTAGGACATTGATGATCTCAGGTTTGATGTTCGAAAACAGAAAGATCTACCCAGAATAGACGGGATACGAGCTCTTTAAATCTGCATTCCCGAAAATCCTTTGTGCTGCTTGTTTAGCAGTTACCCCCCCCCCCCCTATGTATAGATTGAAAAACATTTCCTTTTCCTTCAACTCTGGCCAAAATTGCGTAAGTTGAGATGACTCGTGGCTCCATCTATCGAAGCAATCTAAAACCCCATTTTATTATGCAACGCTATCTATGGACACGAAAGAAGCAAAAAAGAAAAAAAAAACACTTTTAAATGGAGCACTGTATGAAAAAGGCAACCAGAGGCAGTAATTAAGTTATAAATACAAATTTGAAGGAAGATTTCAAAGAGCTTTTACTTTGAAAAGAGCTTAAGTTGATGTTTAGCGAATCCTAAAAACTTCATTGTATCTCGTTGCGAATGAAACTCTCTTGAAAAAGAAAATGACAACGCGTTTAACGTACCATAGTCCTGAAGTTCCTCTTGGATTGGAATGAAGCAGTCGAAAAGGTGGATGATTTCTTTTCGCCACTTCTTTTTGCCAGTCATGTTTTATGAAGTTATTATTTTAATAGCATACGTTTAATATTAACTTAAGTATAAAAAAGCACCCTAAACATTGAATTCACTGTCGGACGATCCCACTTTTGGTGCCAGAAACCATAAAGACCCACCGAGAATAAACGGGATACGCGCTTTTTAAATCTGCAGCTCCTCCTTCGTCAGCTCTTGCCAAATTTGTGAAAGTGGAGATGACTCGTGGCTCCATCTGTCGAAGCAATCTAAAATACAATTTTAGAATGCAACGTTATCTATAGACCCGATAGCACCAAAAAGAAAAAAAAAAAATTTAAATTGAGCCCTGTATGAAAAAGGCAACGAGGGCAGTAATTACGTTAGGAATACAAACTTGAAGGAAGAATTTAAAGAGCTTTTACTTCGAAGAGAGCCTTAATTGATGTTTTAGCAAACCCTAAAAAATGCGCTGTATCTCATGCGAATGAAACACTATCTTGTAAAAGAAAATTGACAACGCGTTTGACGTACCATAGTCCTGAAATTCTTCTTGGATTGGAATAATCTTAATCAGTTGAAAAGGTGGATGATTTCTTTTCGCCACTTCTCTTTGCCAGTCATGTTTTATGAAGTTATTACCTTAATAGCATACGTTTGATATTAAGTTAAGACTATGATATTTACGTTATAAAAAAACATCCTAAACTATAAATAAACTACACTTATTTATGAACGTTTTTCGACTATCATCGGAGATATTTTGATGTATTGATTTTTTAAAATATATCTTTTGATGAATTCATCAGTTGAACACTGCCAATTTTGCAAGTATAAAACCAATGATGTTCTAATTGATAAAACTGTTTTATTTATATCTTACAGGTTGCTTCTGGCTCAAACTTTTTTTTTGTTGGTATTTAAATTGCCTAATTGCGAAATGACTCTGTTTTACTTAAATACAAATCATACCTGCTTAGTTAAATTTGCATTAGATTAAAAATGCGAGTTTTCTGTAAATCGTCTTTTTCCAACAATCATGAAATATAGAAAATTCGCAGAAAAAATATTACTACTTTCAGTAACCACGATTGTTTAACTAATTCTATTGATCCTACTTACTTTGCGATTTTTTGTTGCTCAGTTATATCATTGCTAATTGAAAAGCATGGAACTAAATATTACATGCATATCAGATATTTAATTTACAGTTGAATTTTTTAAAAGACACTTTCTCTGAGCATCGTAGTAAGTAATTTCGTTTTTTTTCTTTTTATTTCTGAGATTTCGGTAAAAGGACATCATTTCATATCTCTCACCTTCTGTAATCATGTCGACGAACATGCTTTTCCCAGTTAAATTTACTCAAGGAGTTTAAACACATTTGAAATTTGAAAAAGATAGGTAAATGAAAAAAATATTCAAAAGAAATGTATAAATATTGATTTTAATTTTGACATGTTGAATTGTTGAATTCAAATTATGTGTTTCGGAATCACGAGTGTGTGTGTATGTATGTAGGCGTGTGTGTTTGTGTTGGTGTGCAGGCGTGCGCGTGCGAATGTGTGTGTGTGTGTGTGTGTGTGTGTGTGTGTGTGTAGGCATGCGGAGTTAATCGTAACTGAATAAAAAACAATGGATGATGAATTTCTTGCCAATATGCTACGTTAATTTGCTCGTCCATGTTATGGTAAATTGCTCGTCCATGTTATGGTAATTTGCTCGTCCATGTTATAGTAATTTACTCATCCATGTTATTGTAATTTACTCTTCCATGTTATGGTAATTCGCTCGGTATTGCTGCAGAGGAATTAAATCCACCAATGGTGGTAAAAATAAAATCGTAGGAATTCAAAACAGTCAAGTGAGAACAATAAGCAATTCGTAATTGCTTTAAAAAATAAATCACGTAACGGATTTTATTATCTGTCCGTAATTAATGTATTAACTGTCATTTAAATTCTACAAATAATTACTTTTCTTGCCATTAAACTAAATTAGCTTCAAAATAATTTCCCCAGTATATGCATCAGAAATGAATTATTACACTGGAACCCTAATTTAAAAAGCCTCTGTACTTCGAGACACTACGTATAAAGAAAAAATAAGTCTCAGTTAACTATAGCATCAGAACCCTATATTTAATACCCAATCAAAAATAATCAAGATGAATGAACATTCCAGGCATCAAAAATAGATGATTATTTTTCTACATCTTAAAAAGTAGGAACTTCATCGACATATCTCCATTAAACAAATTCATACAATCTGCGATATTTAACTTAAAACATTTTTATAAATAACGTATTTATGTTTTTCTTAACTTTACTCATTACAAAGTATTAGGATTGTGCAACGAGTAAGTACTAGAATTGAAATAAACGCAAAATCAAAAACTCGTTTTTACGCCCGTACACATCTCTTCGTAAAGTTAGGGAAAAATTGAAAGAAGATCCGACCCATGCAGTTTTTAATTGATTCCTATCTGCCAAGCGATTTAAGAGCAAAGTTATGTTCAAGAAAATTAATTCAACTTTATCTGTAAAGTTAATTAAATTAATCCAAAGTTTACGAACCTTCCGTAAAAACTCCTCATGCTCTGATTCCTCTATTTTTGTCTTCCATTGAACTAATGGCTTCTTAAGATGCAGAAACTTACTTTAAACAATAAGTATCGTATTTCTGAGTTTCATTTGGCTTTCCTGCAATGATTTTCCATTGATCGCATTGTATAAACCGTAACATTTTCCGTAATCATACGAAAGGAGTGGATATATAGAAGTGAGGAAAGGTAAATAATCCACAGAATTCGGGTTATTTGTGTTTAGAGAACTAATAACTACTTTTAATTACATCTTCTGTACCTAAACTATTTATAGCTGTAATTTTGCTATCAACTAGTCATCTTTGACGGCTAATTAAGGAACCTCTTCGTAGCGTTGTTTGTATCTTTGTCAAATTCTTCAACTATTGCATTACACCGGGCGTTCTCAAACTTTTTCGATTCGCGGCACCCTTTGAGGAATTAGAACTTTCTCACTGCACCCCAGTCCATCTCTATTATGTAAGGCAATGCACCAAATAAAACCACCATGAAGTTTAGAAGCTAGTATCTCGCTCATTTACGATTGAATTGGCTCAAGTTTTAGAATTCGCACCAGATGACTCATAAATACTAATAAAAAAATTAAACAAGTGAAAATTTAAGTTTTAATTATTTTTTTCAGCAGTTTTAACAAAGAAGGGCGTTTTAGTCTTATTAGGAACATAAATTAGGCATCAAGAACAATAAATAACTTTTTTCATACTAGTACCCTACAGTGATCCATGTAGAAACGAATCTTACTGTAGAATGAGGCCAAGTAGTTTTGACATCACTCTTCTGTAATAATTTTGTCACTGCGTTTTTGTTTGTTTTTGTGGTTTGGTAATTAGAAACTGCTAGTTGATAACACTTTATCATCAGTTAATGATTCTGATGACTATGAAATCATGATGTAGCAAATCTTAACTACGTTAAATAAATGAGAGGATGACCTTATTGTTGTATATGAACGTATTTTGCATACCCACCTTAAATATATTTTTGATACAATGGACACTTCGCGGCACCCCTTCGTCTCTTCCTACGGTACCCCAGGGTGCCACGGAACCCAGTTTAAGAACCACTGTATCATACAAAAACCAACAATTGAAGACGCTACAAAACTCGATTTAGATGCATATGGAAAACAGTTTCCCCACTGCGAAGTGTTAGTTTATTTTGTATGGAGTGAGACTTCTGAACACATGAAACACTTAACAAATACGACAAAGTTTAAAAGCAATTGGTCTCTTATTTCATGAGAAATTCTTAAAAATGTGAATGTTTTGAAAGTGTCAAAATACTTTTGGTCATATAGTGTATATCGGGCGAAAATTTTCACAATTGAAGTCTTTATTTATTTTTAGAGACTCTTAAAACCACTCTGAGTGTTAATCCCCCCCCCCCACATGGGTGTCTAGTGGCGCGGACCGCCTCCCCTAGCTCTCGTAGTGACGCTGCTGTATACAGCATATGACCAAAAGTAATGAAAAACTTTCAAAAATTCACGTTTTTACGGATTTCTCGAGAAATAAAAGACCAATTGCTCTGCAATTTTTTTCACATGAAAGGTACAACTCCGGCCGCCATATTCAAACAAAAATTAATTCCACTATTTATTTAGGGGACGAACAACATATTGAAAAAACAAAAAAGCAATTAATTTTTCACTGCGCATGCGCGAAATATATATATTTAAGCGCACAATTTATTACCTTCATAATCGGAAGCTCAGACATGTCCTACATTTCATTAAAAAATTCCACCTTGATATCTTTAAAATCTAAAAAGTTATCAACGATGTAATGAGCCAAATTTTAATAACTCTTTTGCTGGAGGACGAATCGTAAGAGATCGTTCGCAAATAATCAATTAAATTTCATTAAATTCATTAAATTTTCAATATTTTAACCTCAAATTTTATTATTATGTTTCTCTAATACGCTGTCAAATATTACGAAAGTTTAATAACGTTCGACGAAAAACTCTGCGTGATATGAGCCGACAACCTTCAAAAAAATTTTCCTTTTTTAAAAGAAATGCTTATATCTCCGTGGGTATAAGAGATACTTTCAAGAAAATATAAAAATAAATTCTAGGTAGGCTTTTAACTTATTCCTGAAATTTATCTCTGGAAATTTAATATTATTATTATTTACTGGCATACGAATTTGTATTATCATTTTCAACAAAAGCAACTTTGTATTAAAACGAAATTACACTGCTTAATTGAAATTTTTCAACAAAAACCTTTCTCAAGGCTTAATGGAAAGTTAACAAAATGAACATTGTCTCGCTACTGTAAAATCAATTTACGTAAAGACTATAATATTGAAATACCGTTCTCTCAACCACAATTTGACTTTCAAACAAGTCCCAAGGTTTATTTCTAACCTTTTTCAGTAAACTCAAATAAAAGTACATTTGTTGGCTTTGCATAAGCCCTGTTATGTTCCTGCTCAATATAAATGGAAGCTTTGTTTTGTATACAAATTTAAGTATGGCGGCGTTTACTCATCTGCGAAATTAACTTTTTTTTTCAAGCTATATTACGTACGGCTTTCCAGTAAAAAGGAACAATACATATTTTTGGAATCAAACTCTAAAATAAGTACTCACCCAATAACTAGATTATTCATATTGAAGGTACTTCTTGAGGTCACAGGATTTGCATTCACTTTCACACATGGCCGTTGTCAGGTCTTGGTTTTGGCGGGCAGTCGGCACGGCGCACGGCAAGTGTTGGTTAAAATGTCAACTACGCATGCGCGCGCCCATTTGACAGAAAGTTTTCGTTTCACCGGAAAATGATAATTTTTCGTCGAAAAATGAAGGAAAATGTAGCGTAAAAAGAAGGATTTTTTTGACAGTGTACTACAAAATGTCATATACCTTAATCAGTGTCATAATTCAGACCCGTAATACCGAAAGCGGAAAAATAACAAAAATAAGAGGTGACTGACCTCAATAAAGAGTCAGAAAATATTTCAGAGATATCTGGTCTTTGAATCAATTTTATCGAGTCAGTTTAGCGCTTTGCCAAATAATAATTGAATAAAAGCTTTCGTTTCAGTTTTTTTTTTTTTTTTTTTTGCTCTGAAATAGTCTCTGTCAAAGAGGCTTTGGATGCTGACGTAAAGGACGTTTGGATCTTGGCGTATAACAAGGTTCTGTCTAGTACTTGAAAAAAATTGGCCTATTGTCCTGGATAAGTTGGGGTAAAATATAATTCTTAACTTGGCTGCGTTAACACAGAGCTCTATGTTTGCAGTGTATTACCCAGGGGTGCCCACTAGAGGGAATCATGGCGCAGATTGCGCAATTGAAATTTTTAGGGCGTGTTGAGGGATTTTTGCACTTTTGTGGGGGGCTTCGCTTGTAGGGGGTTCTTTGCGACATTTAGGGGGGTACGCACTTGCTCATAGAGGGGTGGGCATCCCTAGAGTATCACTCATATAGGGTTTATAGAAATGAAGTTACTGTCCTGCTTGCAGGGAAGGGTTGCGAACTCTCCTCCTCCCATTGTACCGAACTACAAGTATCCGAGGTTCACTTCCTATTTTAGGCTGAGATAAACGCCTCTTGGAAGACACCGTCCGCTCTTGCTTGGTATGTATTTAAGTGGCCTGAACTGTTCTTTCTGTTCTCCGGTTCAAGACTATTGCAGATGACTCTATCCAGAAATAGGACTGGTCACATAAGGAGCTTAACTTTTAATGGATATGTGAAAACTTGGGTTGTCTGCCGCTATTCAGCCATCGTGTCTCTCTCTCTCATATCTTGGATTGTATTGGTGCCTGTCAGGCAGCGGTTGAGTGAGGGGGTGAGGTCTTTAACTTAATTTTGGGTTATGTTTTCTAGGACCTGGTTTAGTTAATTTTTGCCAGAAAGATGAACAACAACAACAAACTTATTGTGATTTCACTGCATAGTAAGTTTTAAAATTTTACCTGGTCTACCGATCTCGTTTTTTTTTCATTTTAAAATACATACATAAAAATGTTTTAAACTAATAATTTCATTATGAAATGAACTCTTTAAAAATATTTAATACAGGAGCCGGCAAAAAGAAAAAAAAACCCTAAGCGGAAAGATGCAAAAAAAAAAAAAAAAATGTGTATGTGAAATGCATCGATGGTATTGTTTATATAAACAGCAGAGTTTGGATTTAATATAATCACCTTGTTGTAGGATTAATTAATTATTACTCAAAATGTCCCATATGTCATTTTTGTCCGCCAATATCCATATATGTATAATTCTGTTATCTTAATGTTGCATAAGAGGGACATTGCTTTGCAAAATATGTTCAGGATTTTAAAAAGCCTTTTTTTTTTCAAAATCATCCAAGAATCATATTTTCTTTCAAATATATAACATCTACAATATTTACTTTATAACACGTTGATTGTACAATACAGTAAAAAGATTAGATAGTAAATACATTTATTCATGATTCCGCATGCATATTAGATGCATATTTTGTGCTTGCTTTTTAATGGGGAATTATGTAATTCAAAACACTTCATTTTTCTAATGCATTTTAAAAGCAACATCAACAAGTACAAAGACTGCTGTTAAATATTAAACATCACGATGCAAAATTGTAATTCAAAATTTAGTAATTTAATCCTTCCGTGTTTAAAATTCGTTGTTTTCCATAGAATAATCGCGTTTTTCCTTCAGCGACTACCGTTAAAGATGTTTATTTTTATTCAAAATATTATAATGGAAAATAAAGCAATAAATGGTTTTATATTTTTCATTTTTTGCGATAAGGAAAAAAAACTTTTTGCGAATTTTAAAGTATAGTCTCGCATTCTGTATTGCAGCAATATGGTAATAAAAAATCAGTAACTGAAGGGGAAAAACATTTGCTATTAAGTTTTACAGATAAAAAATACAATACAATTACATAAAAGAAGCAGTCGAAAACTTGATACAATAAAATGAGTAAAAATACCACAAAGTGTATACAAGTACCAATAAAAGCAATTAAAAAGAGTTTTCTCATTCATTTGCCCTTCGCCGGACTAAGCGTACCATTATTTTTTTTTGCACTAACACTGTAGAAAACTTTGTGTAAACTTACTCCATAAAATGAATGGCAGTTTAGCTGCCTCCACTGCTCTGAAGTAACTTAACTGATATATCTGATGTAGGGTTACACATCACTTATAGAAGTTTACATTATGGTAATTAGGGTGGAGTGAAAAAAACGAAATTGAGAAATGTGTTTAGCCTTTATGTGGAAAAGTTGCCTCTTACCAAGCTTATTTATCCTATAAAATTTCAGCTAAATTAAACAATATCGTTAGCTGCCCATTTAAAGTTCAATTTTAGGTGTTTAACCTCATTTTTCACCAAACTCGCAAAAATGAGCTGATAAAATACGTCTTCAAACGTACATCAAGAACTCACATCGTATATGCTGTCTTTAGCTTTGGTTTGTCCTTTCTTTGCATTCACCGCTATCAACTGGGTTCTTTGTTCTATTTTGTTGTCTTTTTTATTTAAAATTAGCCGCCTGCGGCGACCAGCCGGTCCGCTTTTTTACGCTATTCGCGTAAGAAAGCGCCTTTCTATGCAAGCAGACACCTACGGCGGCTGTTTGGCTAACTTGTCATTTAAATTTTGACTTCAAGTTTGCCGCCTTCGGTGGCTGTTTAAATAAATTTGGCAGCAGTATTAATCATATATCTCTATCTTTTGTTGTGCCATTCATATTTTTACGCCAAGATTGCCGCCTTCGGCGGCTATCTACCTTTACGATCTATCTCTAAATTTTCTTATCCATCTCTATTTATTTTAACCTTCCGCCCATTTCCTAATAAAAACGAAGATCATTCAAAAAAAAAAAAAAAAAAAAAAAAAAACCCACCTTTTTTTTTTATTTAAGTAGAGCAAAAAAAAAAAAAAAAGTTATCTTCAAAATTCCCCATAGTGTGCAAAAAGTAGCGTTTGACAAAGAAAAAAAAATCTCTGTTATTATTGAATTAAATGTGCATAACTATGAAATGTAACATATTATAGATGCAGCAAAACGTTCCAGCTTAGGGGGGGGGGATGGAAAAAGAAATAAATGCAATCCCTAAATAAAACAAACACAAAAAAAAAGAAAGAAAGAAAAAAGGAAGCTCTGCCAGAAAACACGTGGTCATCACGTCATAAAATGTAGAAGTAAGTTGTATAGTAAAAACAAAAGATAAACATTGTTTGCGATTAAGATTCCATCGTAAATACCGAATCGAAATCCAAGTAGTGACGTCAGAGGCATAAAAGATTGAAGAACGCTTTTTTCGTCCGATGCGTGGAAAGACATAATGTGTTCAGCATTAAAAAATTGTTTAAAAAAAACTATTGCGTATTTTTAAAACTTTTTTCTTCTGGAGAGGGCGAAATGGTTTTACTATTACCAACTTAAATTTTAGAAATGGGGCTTTGATACTTCTCGCAGGATGATATTTAAAAAAAAAAACAAAACCCAGGAAAAATGCAAATTAAAGGTTTTTAAAAAAATTCATAAAAAATACAAAAATTGCTCTATTTTCAAAATTTTTTCATTCATCATATTTAAAATTAAATCTCCTACTTTATAATGCAAAAAATATTTGTGTGGCGCGATTGGTTCGGAGTCTGTGAGGTAAAAATTGCAAAAAAAAAACATAAAACATTAAATAACTTTTTTTCTAATTAAAATATCAAAAATCGAAGCCCGAGGTGCACATCTTCAGCAAAAACTGCACCTGTATACCAAATTTCATCTTTCTAGGTCTTACCGTTTTCTCAGGATGCGCGCCACACACACACACACACAAACATCTTATTTTATTATATGTATAGATTTCCGGAATAATTTACACTTCATATAGTAAAAGGTTTATCAAGTAATTCAAATAGGCTAATTCTGGAAATTACCCTTTGCATCGAAGCAAAAAATACGAAATCCGCTCTCTCTCTCTTTCTTCATAACAATAGTATAGATTGTAAAAGACACTTTATTGTGCAGAAAGTTCATTACTATTCGAGAATAAAATGTGTTAAAGTACTAAATGAGATCTAAATGCTTTTTAACTCATTCACCTAAAGCAAACTTTTCATTTTCACTAATACTCAAGTCCTTAACAATTAAACAAGTGATGATTAAATGATGATCCTTTGCTTTAATGATGGAGTTCAGCAAATTTGAGATAAATGCAAATAGAAAACATTCTTCGTTCCTTCAGGTCAATTTACGGATGAAACGTTACGCAGCTTTGAATTAGCTGAAGTATTTTAAATTCTTATTTAAAGTAAGTGCATTTAATGTGCATGGCTAAAGGAAACACAATTTACGAAACTGAACTTGATAATTCAGAAATCAGAATTGTTTTTTTTTTATTTATCAATCAAGAAGATTCCGCAAACAGATTCTACACAATTAAAAAAAAAAATACAGCAAATAGATAATATTTTTTATGTTTCGAGTGTAATTTGAAAACATTCTAATATAAGCATTATTTCTGCTTAACGATAATCAAGTGTTTGAAATAAATAAGTATGCACGTTTAGGATAGAAAGGAAAAATATAGATTTAAAAAAAAAACGTTACGAAATATATTAATTTGAATATGAATTGCGAAATCTTTGGCTAGCACACATTTGCAATATCTTTTGAAAATGTGTGCTGTTTTTGTGTAATGTTTTTACGCTTTATCTTTTTGTACATTGGTTGTTTGACGTGCTTTTGCTTAGAAATGTGTTAAAACATAACTTAATTCCGGGAGTTTACTTAAAACAGTATCAAAATTATAATGTGCAAACAACAAGTAATTTACATACATTTGCTATACGCTCCACACACTGCAATTACTGAGTAAGAAGAAACTTTGCTGGTATTTTGCAAATGTTTCTTACTTTGAAGCAGGTGCGGATCTGGCTTCCGATTTTGGAGCAGGTCTTTTAAGGAAGGGGTCATAAAAATCAAGTTTGGGCTTAAATAGAGAGTTTGTGGTAAGTTCTTTAAAAAGAAGCTTCCAAACATCAGCTTCAGACTGTATCTGGTAACCCTAGGGGGACATGACCCCCATGAATGCCTCTCTGGATCCGCCCCTGTTTTAAAATAAGGAGGATGATTTAAAAGAGAGAAATATATTTAGTAAGAGAAATATTTTGTCTTGTTTAACGCGAGATTCGAAAACCAGACATGCGATACACTGTAATTAAGATTTATTGTGTTAAGTTTTTCTTGCCTGCCTTTAAACCATCTGTTAATATATTATTTTTGTTGTTGAGTCTGTGGGATTTCCTATACAAGTAAGGAGAAGGGTGTCCAAAATTTTAATTTTTTATTCTGAAAGAACATGCTCAAAAACATAGGATTTAACCATTTTTTTAAAATAATCTGACAAAGTTTTATAATTTGCAACAATCATTTCAATCGGTGCACAGATTGAAATTCATTTTTTGCGCTTCCGCACATGACATCACAAGTGATGAAATGCCATTCACTGATGCTTTTAGCGCACAGTGCAAATTATCATAACCTGATAACGCGGTTGACAGCAAACCGTAAACATTTAGAGCGGCAATGGAGTAGCACGCCAAAATACATCACTTCTGATGTCATAAAGACCACGTCTTACTTCCAAAATCGGACATTTAAAAAAATAAATAAAAAATAACTGTTGGGGAAGTAAAAGTTTTTTCTGGCTCCATGTTATTATTATTCTATCAATTTCAGTGATTAAAATTAGTTCTTTTGACTGAAGGAAACAACCCCATTGCCACTGCCTAGTGAGTTTGAACTTGTTAACTGCAAATAACAATCCTGACCACGTGATTGGGCTAAAAGTTATAACCTTTCACAACTTGGACATTAGACTGGAGTGATAGGAAATGTTATTGGGTGGCATTTTTATTTTAAATCATAGTGTTAAAAAATTAGTAATCTTTTGCGATAAACATTAGTGACCGTGTCCTGAATCGTTTTTTCCGAACGAGAGAAACAAAATCGTCATGAAATAAATTTCACTTCCTCTATAAACTTAAATTTCAATACTAAAAGAAAACGCAGATGGCATAAATTGGGATAGGGTCTAAATATCGTCTGAAGTCTTAAAAATTATATTTGTTTTAAAATGTTGCTTGAAAATAAGCGGGAAATCGAAGGCTATATATTTTTTTTCTCTCGGAAGGGAAGTACTTCTATTGGAGTTTTGAAAAATATTTGACAGAAGTACCTTTAAAATTTCTACACATATAATCCTACCCTACTTACTTAATTGCATTCAAAAAAAAAAAAAAGAGAAGAATAAACTTAAAACATTGGTTAACCGAAAAAATGGATAGTTTGATAAAGGTTTTATGGTTATTATTGGATTTTCTTATAATACATAACTGAAAGTAAGCGAATGAACCCCACGACTAACTCGAATTATCATGAGAAATATGTTTTTAAACTTATTTTCAAAATGAAATTCCAGGCATTCTTCAGTGTGTTAATTTCAACCCGGGTTAGATACGAAAACCTCTAAACTTCCTTCTATTTAAAAAAAAAAAGAAACTAAAATTGAAGATATGCTTTTTGAAACATATACCTGCTAAGTCCACTGACGTATTATCTCTTTCAAGTAAGAGTACATTTTAGTGTGGCCATAACAACGTTATAATAAGGCTAACCGTTGTTATATCTTATTTCATTTTTCAAGCGCAAAGGTATTTGTTCAGTTCGCAATACTGCATTTGGTAGAACTCATGTCAATTCAACAAGGGCTGTAACATGATGGTCTCGGATTTTTTTGAATTTCACATATGTTAAAATTCATAAAAAATTAAGAAATAAGTTTTTTTTTTTTTTTTTTTGTTTTGCCTCAAAACAATTCCTGGGCCGAGATACAGGCCACCAAAGATGACGGTCCTGTCATGATTTCTCACTTGGAATTTTCGTTAAAATATGTTATCTCAGGGACGGTAGAACATATTTTGTTGCGGTTTGTTTTATTTAAAAGGATATTTTTTCTTGTTTAAAAACATATGCAACATTTTGAAATGTGCGCTTTAGTTTCTTTCCACAGTATTTTGAAAAAAAAAGTTTAAAACAATTATTTTTCTCAAATATTTCAATTTCAAAATTTTACATTTTTTTACAGTTTATTAGTACCACTGAGCACTACGTTCCCTGAAAAGGAGAGCTTCCATTTTTTTGTTTAACAGATTTTAGAGGCATTTGAAAAAATGAGATTTATTGTGTTAAGTACCCTTTTAAGGAACTCTTTTTCATTGCAGACCTGAAAATTTAAAAAAAAAAAAGTAGCCGGAAAATTAATTAAGTTCAATAGCTAAATTTTCATTTTGAATCTCTACTTTGTCCAGGAATTTTATTTTTTGAGAAAACAAGAACGCGGTCTCCAGCCGATTCGCTGCATTTCCCCATGCAACCTTTTCAGCGTAGCGCCGAAAGAATCGTTAAGCGCAATGCCATCTTGTTCTCACTAAATTCAATATCCTGAATAAAATGGCGACTCAAAATGAAAGCTTTACTATATGACTGAATTAAAAGTGTTTTCTGGCCACTTGCTGTGAAAAAAAAATTGAATTTTCAGGTCTGCCTTTACGTAAAAGTTTATTAAAAACCCCATTTTATCAAATGCCTCTAAAATCTGTTAAACGAAAAAGTGGAAGCTCTCCTTTTCAGGGAACGTAGTGCTCAGTGGTACTAATAAACTGTAAAAAAAAAAGAAAAATTTTAAAATTGACACGTTTGAGAAAAATTAAAAAAAGAATATTTTAAACTTTTTTTTCAAAAGACTTTGGAAAAAAAGCACACATTTTAAAATGTTGCATTTGTTTTTAAACAAGAAGAAAATATCCTTTTAAATAAAACAAACCGCAACGAAATATGTTCTACAGTCCATGAGATAATGTACTTTAAAGATTTTGACGAAAATCCCAAGTGAGAAATCCAGGACTGCCATCTTTGGCGACCTGTATCTCGACCAAGGATTTTTTTTGCGGGAAAAAAAACCCGTATGTCTTAATTTTTAAAGAATTTTAACCTATGTTATATTCAAAAAAAAAAAAATCGAGACCATCATGTTACAGCCCTTGTTGAATTGACATGGATTTTACCATTTGTATTTTTGAAAATCTTTTGAAGATGCTCTGATTAAGCGGCATCCGAAAACTTTGGGTGAACACTGGGCGATGGAACCAAGTCAAGCTGGATGTATAATTAAAGCTCTCTTTTTTTTAAAAATTAAGACGTGCTAAAGTTCAACAAAAGGTGTGTCAGTTTGAACAAGCCTGATTGCTGAACATGTGGCACTTGACACTATTTATTTTTGAGATATACCGTACAACGCCGGGTAATGCCGGCCAATGCAGCTTAGTTATAAATAAATATGCTTTGGTGCTGAAAAACTACTTTGCTTAAAATATGTTGTTGTTTTTTATCCCGGAATACCAACTTTAACGATAGCATTTAAGATATTGGATTATTACGAAAAGTGAGAGTAAGTAAAAAACAATTACTTTGTGGTAATAAAGAGGGATGCGTGTATAATAAGTATCGTGACCACTGGGTTAGAGCATAAACAACAGAAATGTATCTTAAAACCAACCGTTTGTTAATGTTTCTAATTTTCTATTAAATGTTTTATTCATAAGAGTCATGCCTTTCGAATAACTGAAAAACGAAGACAAAACACATTTCATGTTTACAAATGTTAAAAGTTACGACGAAAAATAAATATGCGCACGTAAAAGTATTTCGCCCTTATTGCATATTAAAATAATTTCACATTTCTGTATATAACACTTTTTGCTTCTGTAACGTAAAAACAAAGCACGATTAACTGAGATCATGAAATGAAGCCCAATAATGTAAAAATGCATCAGCAAAACGAGATCGACTGAAAATATTTTACCGCTGGGAACAAGAAGGCAATTAAGCTGGAAAAGAAATTTTATGAACTCTGCTGGTACGAAGATGAACATTTTTGCTACTGCAGGCGTAAGCAAAAGGAAATATAAAAATACGATTACTCCATTATTTTCCATCGTAAATTTTCAAGAGCTCGAAGAAGAATTGTATTTCCTGTCTTATTCTTTGGATCATAATTATGATTATTCGCTTGCTAAGAGGGTTTATTTTATTTGTCTTACAAAGCATAGTTTCGTTTGAATGAATGCAAATTTGGGAATTTGTTATTACGTTTTCTTTTCTGAATAGCTACTCTTTTTTAGGCAATGTTGAATTTTAGTTAGTTTAATTTCTTCTGTCACAGAGGAATGATATCAAGTTATATGGTCATGGAAGTTTAGTATTTCATTTCGTATGAAAGTTATTTTTGACATAGTGTTGAATATTTCTAAAAGTACTGCAAACTCTGGCACAAGAAGTATCCCAGCCACGTCCCTTGAAGTCTCTTTCAGATAAGGGATATTTTTCAGCAACAATTTTAAATACATGTAGTTTTTAAGTCATCTTGTATTTATTTGAGGATCAAAATTTTGGGGCATTTTGGTGAGTGTTTTTCGCAGAAATGGAGGTATAGGTACGAGTTGGAGAACCCATTTTAGTCGTTTTTGTGGTGAAATGTAAAGAGCATTCCTGGAAATAAGGTATAACACTTATAATCAACTTGTGACACAAATGCATAGGGTAACACCCCCAGTAATTGGCAGATCACCAGTAATTGGCACTTCTGACAAAAATGCCCTAAAATAAGATTTTTACCCAATCTTTTAAACGTAGAAGGCTATATACCAACTGAATGTAGATTTACTTTAAAGATTATAACTTCAATTCATGTTACTAAATTGTAGCAGTGCGTAGGAAAAAGAAACAATTGTGACTTGTGTCAAATCAGCCATTTTTTGTTGCAAAAGCTTCTTCTCTGGCTTAAAGGAAGCATGCACATAAATCCATTAAAATCTGACTTAAAATATATTTTAAATTTCGGTTGGCAAAAGTTTTGTTTAGTTGAAATATGTTACTTTGAGTGGGTAGAAGTAAATTTTTGTCTCTTATTGGGTTTTTGAATAAATGATGGATGCCATTTAGTGGTGCATCAGTTTTACGAGTTCCAGTTATTTGCACATGTGCTTATAGTTCCTATTGTGTTATGAAATGTGTCACTAGTTTGATTTCTGATACTTTTTCAGCAACAATTTTATGTGGGGTAATTTTATGTGCGCTCAACCATTGATTTGAATCCTCCAGAATATACTGTTAAATTTTTAAAAGAAATAATAAAAAACAAATATGTTTGGCCATCACAGTCAGATAATGCGACTGTAGAGAACTGTTTCATTTTCTATGGTCCCTTTGAATCATCGGATTAATGCTCCTTTTTATGTGAAAACAGCTATAATTCGTAAAACCAAAACTGCATGCCAACTGATGAAACAGCAAAAATCTCGATGTTTTTCCATGTAATATTCCAAATTTTTATTTATCTGAAATACGTTTTTAAGGTCAAAATGTGTGATTTAACGTTATTTTATGTGAAATTACCTGCTTTAAATTAACATTAATTATGTTTCTTATGATGATGAACTTTGTATGTAATCTAAAAGTGAAAAATAAAGTGATTTTCCAGTTCTATTAACATGTGCCATTTACTGGATCAAAAGGTGTCATACACTGGGGTATCAGGTGCGAATTACTGGTGATTTTGGTAACTTTTTATACATATATTTTCATAAAAATATCTATTCAAATATTTTTGCTTTCAATGAACTAAATTGATGCACAGATGTGCATTCTTAGATACAAAAATATTTGCAAGTGAATTTTATTTTTCTAAGTAATGAAAACAGAGGTAAGTTTAAAGGACGAACTCTTAAAGTGCCAATTATTGGGGTCGTTATCCATGATGAAACTAAAACATTATCTAAAGGGTGGTAATATGTGGATGTGTTATAAGGATATTTCTGAAAATTATTTTTAAATAAAGAAAGAACCAACTTCAAAAAACAAAGAGGAACTAAAAAGTAAGCAATAATTGGTCATACTTACATGCGATTTCCTACCCAAACCTATAAATCAAATTTATTTGACAATTCTAGTACAAAAATCAACTAAACTAAACACATAATTATAAAATAAACACTGATTTCAACTACTATACGATGAATTATTTTAATACCTAACTAATTATATTTGATCTCTTAATTTTTATAACCTTTTGAAGTCGGGGTCTCCTAACATAACTGAGTAGGTTTAGTTTTAAAGACTAATTTTGCGTTTAGTAAAATTAGTGTTCAACTCAGGATTCGGTAGGTTGTCAATTACGTTAAGTAGTAGTTTATAGAAGGCTTCGACTTCAAATGGTTATTAAAAATTAAGCGATCGCATACAATTAGTTAGGTATTAAAATAATTCATTGTAGGGTAGACCGGGGCACATTTACGTGGATTTTTTTCAATGAATTTTCTAAATTTTATGTTTTAATTTAGGAAATTTTAGACAATGTGGTTTTATAAAGCAATTAATGAAGTTCAGATTTGAATAGTCGGTTGTTGCTCAGCTTGTGTTTTCAACAGTTAAAAAAATATTTTCGAGTCCAAGTCAGTTGCGTAACTTGCCTCGGACACGGGGCACACATCAATTTGTACACATCAGTTTTTAATGTATTTAGAAGCACAATCGCATTATATTCCTTTTGTTTTACTACCAGCAAAGCTTACAATTATAACCTTTTGCCCATGGTCTGAAAACAGGATGAAACTCACACAAACCGACAGCTAGTAGATAATTTAAATCGTTTTGCAATCAAGCTATGCGACGGAACAGCGTGACGGGAAGCATAAATGGTTCTTATAAGAAAATATGCGAAAAAAATATAAAGATTGTTATTCTTCTCGTACGAAATGTATTATTGAAAACTTATTAAGAAGTAGAAATGTTAGACCCATGTGTTCGGTTTTAAACACTAACAGTGGACTTTCAGTTTGAACCGTATTATGGTTAAAGGTCGAACAGATATTTTTTACAGTGTATAAGAAACATAAAATACGTAGTTTTAGTTATTTCAAAGCCATATCTTTTTAATCTATAGCATGCTGAGGATTATAACACTCACGATGAACATAATTATATTTATATTTCCTACATTCAACATTCCCTTCAACGTGCAGTATAAGAGCAACACGATATCACACTTGTTAATTTTCAAGAAAAAATATCAATAACAATATTCCAACGCAAAACGCAGTTTTAAAGAAAATCCTAAGAATTGGAGTCCATTAAACAAACAGAGAATACACAGCTAATTAAATTATTTAGATTTCACGAAAAGGCGAAGTTTTGCATCTAATGAAGCCGGATAACCTAGAAGTGCCATTAGCATCTCCTTTTCAGTGCTTCGTTGAATTTTCTGATGCTATGCATTTCTACTCTGTCAGTTATTATGCACGTAATGTTTTCACGAGATTCTCGAATGAGTTTCGAAAATGCTAAAGCGCTGCAGAGGACATATTTAGTTTTGGAATAGAAAAGAAGTTTGTCAAAACTTACTGTACAGAATCGTTGAAAGTACGCGTTGTCCATAACGAATACAGTAAACTCAATTATCATGCGACCTTTCATACTTAAAAAAAAAAAAAAAAAAAAAAAAAAAAAAAAATCCGATGATTAACTGAATATAGATACATGCATACATTTCGACTTAACAAGTGTAAAATCTATATTTAGGCATTCCTGTTTCATTCTTCCCTTCCCTTCCAGTGACATCAAATCTTCCGAGATCACCGAATTCTGACAGTTGAAACCTGAGCTTTTGATCTATAACACTACTTATTGCTTTAGATCTACACTACTTACTGATTTTTAGATCTACCCCACTTTCTGAATTATGGAACTACACTACTTATGCGCTTAAACGAGTGACTGGACCAGTCTTCAAAAAATTCTCCACCCCCACCCTTTGCATGTTTGGAGTAAACAAGATTCATCTGTTGCAGGTAATCTGGTTGCCTAATTTTTTCGCGTATGTGTGTAATCCGTTTCAATAGTGAGCGATCCTTTTAAAACTTTAGTAAATCCTTTTAAAGCTATAGTTTAAATGTATGCGACTATTAATATTACTAAGCTATTACATACACTGACATCGTTTTTGACTTGTTTACATATTATCTGCGAATTTGCTTAGCTACGTTTACCGCGCCACCCTATTCCGCGGATATTCGGGAGCGTACTATAATAAACTTTAATGTACAGTTTAAGAAAATCTTCAATATTTAGTTTCTCTATAATAATAAATTTTTTTGAAACATTCTAGGTTTTATTGCAATGGCACGGAATTTCAAAGGAAAGGCAATGAACCGACTTAATGCTGAATGGGTATTAGGGTGGGCCGAAAAAACTTTTTTTGGAAATCTGTTTTTGGATAGTGCGGAAAAGTTGCTATATGGGCCCGTTATTACCCATAAAAAATTTCGCTAAATTTGTTTAATATTTAGCCGGCGCTATTTGACCTTGAAAAACTGAAAAAAAAGGGCAAAATGCACTTGCAAAAAATGCATGCAAAAAAAAAAAAAAAAAAAGAAAAGGGGGGGGGGGGTCGAAAATAAAAGTTTGAAGCTAGTTTCAGCAAACATTAGAAATATCTGTCAGTGAATTAGTTGAAATCCTCAAAGACTTTTATACATTTCGTAGAATATTTAGCTACGCTCCTTTAAGACTGAAACATTGGAAAAATGAAAAAAAAAAAATAAATAAATAAATAAAAGTAGTTTCGAAATAAGTAAGTACTGATATGTTACGCAGTACGTTACTTAGAAAGAACAGTGAAAATTCAATCAATTTTATGCGACATTTGTACGCCAATTTTAAAAATTGCACACACTCAAATAAAAAATAGTTACATAAGATGCTAATTTTTTAATCTTCGGTTCCAATTGTTTCTCCTGGATAACAAACGGCGCTCAACTACTTCTATTATTCCTAAGATTATTTTATAACTATTTTATATATATTTGACAAATAGAGCCCTTGAGTATTAAAAAAAATGTGAATCCTCTGAAGTCCTTTAATCTGATTAATGAATTGAGCGCAAGTATTCGTCTTTTTCTCAAGCCTCTTCCTCTCGACTTTATAACCCACTTAAGAGACAAAACCCCCCGACAAGAAATGCGTTATTCTACACCTCCACAGCTGGGAATTAAGCAATTAAATAGGTCCTCCCTTGTGTCCAATGTCCACAATGAGTTGCCACTGAGGCATCTTATACTGGAATTGGACGGTTGCACAAAGTGGCCACATTCATATACTGGAGCTATCGAACTTCTTAGAGATTGTGAAAAAAATCCGGTGGTCAAATTTGATAAAATTGACTGCAATCTTCTGGTTTTGGACATGGAAGATATAAAAAATTTAAGTACTGAACAACAATATTTGTATAGAATCTGTCTTGCCGTAAAAGATAGTAGTTGTCCTTCAAGCGTGGCTGACAGTAGCCCAGGCAAACTCAGTCAGTCATGCCCGATGGCTGACAACTACAAACCGTTTGTTACGCTTGTATATAGACACTCCAACTCCATCAGAAAACCTTACAAATGCTTGTAAAGTATGTAATTTTAGTTTATGCTCCAATGTGGTTTGAAATAAAAATGAAACCGAACTGCCAGTACCGCGCCCAACATTTTTGGAAAATGATTTCTCTTGCAAGGCAGTTTCCAGACAACGTTAAGGAGATAATTTTCAAAGTTCTCTCAAGTAATGCATATTTCGCTCATCCTGAACAGCTACTGTTGACAATGTTGTTTGACTCAAGAAAATACATTCGGGAATTAGCTGTTAGGCGCATTCTGAACTCTAGAAATAAGAAGACGAAGAGCTCGGATGGTGTACGATTTTTTGAGCGTTCTAAACTCAATTTTGAAGCCGTTGATTATGTTGATTTAGTTGATTGGGCAAACTGTGTTGTAACAGAGCCACCTCTTACAATGCATCTAAAAGACCAACAATGGAATGAAATGTGCAAAGAACATTCTACAGAGTTTACTTTCGAGAAATTTCCCTGTCACACGCAAGCTGTGAAACGTTGTGTGAAACTAATAACCGAAGCTGCAATAAAAGTTCGTGGTGAAACTGCACAAGATGGATACATTCGTGCCAAACTTCAAGCTAGGAAAGAACTTCCATCATTTGATAACAAGGGACAATATTATTCCAAAAAATAATATTCATTATGCATGAGGTATTATAAATCAAATTTGAAGATTTCTTTTTTAAAATTTTATTATCTATATATGTAGTTCTCGAAAATGTATGATACTATTGCGTGATAACAATTACTATGATTAATGGCGCTATTTAATTAATTAGTCTATGATTTAATTTAGAAAAATAATTTTCACATTGGTTTTCAAAGAAATTCAATATTTTTCCATTTTTCTCCAATTTTTGATGTCGGAAAAGAGCAGTTAAATGCTCATTAAAATCAATGAAACATTTTACGGGCTCGAACTGGCTCATTATATAACATTTTTGGTGCATTCCAGCAAAATATTTGGAATTTAGTTCTTTAAAAAAAATTTCGACAAAAATTCATTTTTCTCTTTTTTTTCGGTTTTTCGGTGTCAAATAGCGCCGGCTAGATATTTTTTAATATCTAAGAAATTTTTTGTGAGTGCTAACTAGCTCACTACGCAACTTTTGCGCGCTATCCAAAAATTGATTTCGAAAAAAAAAATTTTTCGGCTTATTTCGGCCCACCCTAATGGGTATGGTTTTGGATGTATGTATGGGAAAGTATGGTTTTTTAATAACATTACACTGCAACCTCATATTGACCAATATCCCCTGAAGTGTCCTGATTTACACCTTGTAAGGAGTAGGTAGAAAGGTCTGCATGAAATGATCCGCATTCCTCTAGACCGGCAGTTTTCTCATCGTGGTTTGAAAATAGCTGCAGTGAGCCCACCTTTTGGTAGAAGTAACCTGCCCTCTTAAAGAAACATGTTAACATATATGTATGTAGTGAGTGCCGCATGGAAATCTTTGAAACAAACACCGGGGACAGCAAGTACTCAAGAAAGCTGCGTGTTTTAATTCATCATAACTACAAATTTATAATATACTCCAATTGTTTTTTTTTTTTCCTATCATTACAAGAGATTTATTTAAAAAAAAACCACTTTTACTTTAACTTAACTAAGCAATTAAACAACTAATTCAACAGTTCATCCAAAGTTCCTTAACTCATTTTACCATATGGTGTTGCATGAAAAATTTTTCTCTACGAAGAGGGACCAAAGAAATTTGCATAATTATCAAAATACACTTCTTTCTCCGCAGGCGGTGTGCACTCAGCTGGCTCTGTTAGGAAATTTTATATTTCGACTCGTTTGAAAAGGGTACATGAACTGTTATGGGCATCTAAGGTCCCTAAAATCTGGCTCTTGAAAAGAAAGAAAACTTGTGAACGGTTCTTAACAGATGGTGATAGAAATTGCAAGAAAACTCGCGAGCGATGAGCAAAGTGTCTATACAACTAACGAGTCAAGTTATATGTATCTTTTAAATGACTGACTGTATATCAATAACTTAAATCATTAAACTCATGATTACTGTAGAATGGGGTGTATCGAGCAACCGTGTGAAACGAACGAAATTTCCAAGTCATGCAAAGAAATTCCCCTTTAATGCATGAATCCTGTATATAAAAATAAATTAATTAATTGAAAATAAATAATTAGCCTGGTTTTTAACTTTCCTACCAGTTAGGGTATTTTCAGTCACGTCAAAAATGGAATGTTAAGTAAATTATTTTAATAAAAATAGTGCAACTTCAGTGCAGCAAAGTAAAATTTCTAAAAATTTAAAAACCTACCTTTGTACTTCACAACTTCACAAGATCTCTGGCCTTTATACTATTGCACGCAGGAAACATTAAAAATTTGAAATATCAATTTCAAAAACAGCTTCCAAACGGTAACTTTAGTATTACGAAATGACGAAGTGAGCTGTTTACAATGACCTCAACGTTCCTTTTATAAATAGAGGGTGGAAAACTTATTTCATAACATTGTCAGCAGAATGAAGTAATGGGATTTCTTTATTATTTTATAATCAAACAAGAAACAATCCTAAGAAACAGGTTACGATCTTTATAGTATTTACGCATCCTAGTCCCAGAATCTCACCCCCTCCTTAGTCCAAGCCTAAAATAATGCAAAACGTGAATATATAAAGAAGATTGTTTTTTTCCTTTTCACATTTTTAAAAGTCTCTCATATTCGAAATTATACAAACGTACAAACGTAATACCGAAGTATTTTTAACAGAGATACCGAATATTGTAGTTTAAAAGCAGATAACAATGCCAAACCATGAAAATCATTTTAAACCGTAACGGATAAATTTTGCGTAAAAAAGTATCCTTTTTGTTTCTTTTTTCGCAACAGGTCTGCAACAAAGTAAGAAATAGCTATAGAGAAAGATGGTGGAAAAAAAGGAAAGCCTTTTTTACTCTTCAAGGAAATTAAATTGTTGCATTATTCATGAGAAAGGTAATACTGAAAGTCATATGAAGTTCTCATCTTCGCTCTCGAAAAAGAAGGAGCTGCTTGTGAAATGGCATTTGCAAAAGAAGAGTTCTGAATTCTATCTGATTTTATTAAACTGATAGAATTTTAAAGTATCGACGCGTGTCTAAGGATAGGTACAACGAATTTTATTGATATCCAAGAGAAAAGAAAGTTGAATTGGCTTTTTTATAGGTAGAAATATCAAAGTATATGTTTAGTTTTGAGTAATACCGTTATGACGGCAACATCAAAAGCTGTCCTTCACTTTGCTTTGCAACTAAACTTAGGAAGAGGAGAACGAAATATTTAATTTAAAAATACCACATTGTAAGTGAAATTTTCTCATAAACTCTCTCTTCCTCTTTTGGGGGCAAAACCTTTCTGCTCGCATTTAATCCTCATATCAGTTGAAAGGACTGATTTTTTTTTACAGACGATGAACAGTTTTTGAAATTTTTAAGTAAATTAGAAGGTTGAGGATTATCGAATAAGGTTTGGGAAAAAAAGCTATGCATTATTCTTTTGTTTGATAACCACTATATCAGTGACAAGTTCAGATTTTTTTTCTGGGGCGACTGAGTTCACTAAAGTTGTATGTCTCCTTGACATCACCAAAGTTCTCTCAAGTAAACCCGATGGTGATTTTTAAAAACTATATTATCATTATCTACTATCTAGGGAGTTTTAATGGCTAATGAAATTTCCTAAGTCACTCTTGAAATTTTCTGATACTTGATATTTAGTGGTAAAATTTTAAAAAAAAAACTCTATGTAAATTATTTCCAGGATCTCATGAGATTAAAAAATTACCTCCCACCCTCTAATGAATTGTGTATGTAATGAAACCTGTAAGTTTTCCAAACGCATCGCAAATACATGGGTCATTCTGCTTCTGGTTCAAAAGGGAGTCGTTACTAGGTCTAAGTACTATTAGCAATATTATTCTCATCGTGAGATAACTTAAAATAAGGGAGTGGTCCGGGGGGGGGGGAGAGTTTTTCAAATTTGTAGGCATAAAAATGCAGTTTAGATTATCTTTGGTAATGTTACTGGGAGAGCGCTTTATAACTGAATTATTTGCAGTTTACATATTTGTACATGGCTCATAAAGTATAAGAAATAAATAAAACCAAGTGAACATTACAGTTTCAATTATTGCTTCAGCAATTTCAACGAATAAAGACGATTTGTTATCTATCAGGTACATGGATTTGTAATAAGCTTACTCTAAGTAAGAATAATTTCAATTTAACGCAGAGTTGATGACAAAAGAAAAAAAAGAAGCCAAAAATACTATCAAATTCAAAATTACTTGATAACGTCAGAAACATCACCAAAAACTCCTTGCTTATTCTTCCATTGGAAAGAAAGATCAGTCGTCACTTTCGAGGCAACTGATAATTCGCTATTTTCTGCTTTTTTTTTCTTTCTTTTTACTCCTGCGTTCTGCACATCACATTTCGTGCACATACGAGTATGTGCAGCATACGCATTAAACTGTCATAAAGTGTCATATCCTGTAACCGATACTTCGGTGTCATGTTATGAGGACACCGGAGAGCCAATAAGGAGAACCACGGCCTTATTGGGCTACAATCTACTTTTCTAGGTTATCAGACCACGGGAGAAAATGACGGTACACAATTTCATTTTTCTTGTTGAATTCGTCAACTACATCAAGTTGGCTTTAAGAACAATGAAATTTTTTTTTATACTGGAAAGTACAATGAATATGTAGAAATAAAACTAGGTTGTTTTGACAGTACTGTTCTGTAATTATTTTTGCTAATGTTGCCTGTAGTTAAAAACTACTTGTTGATAACGCTGTATCATCACAAAAGCGATGATCGTAACGCTGAAGACACCATCTTGGTTGTGCTACATTAAAAATAGGGGGAATGGTCTTATTGGTTTACATGTATTTATTTGTCGCACCCGCCTTGCATATAATATTGATACCATGAGCATTACATGGACACATTTCGCGGCACCCCTCGCTTCTTCCTACGGCACCCAGTTTGAGAATCCCTGGAATAGAATTTAATATTTAAGATCACACTAATTACAATATAATAGTACATTAGGAATTAATTACGGTGGGAATATAGAGCTTGTTATCCTGACAGCGCGAGTGTTAAAGTACCCCTTATTTTGTTGAGTGAAAATGGATTGATAAAAAAAAAAATACCGCAGATACAATCGTTTCTACTAAAAACATTAAATTTTTACTGCAGATACAATTTAATAAAATAACCACCTTTCTAAAAACACCTACTTTACATGTCTTCTCCTCATTGTAAATGTAAACCAATGAAAGTAAATCTTTTTTTTTAGCATGAAGTAATGACAAACAGCTTTTTTAAACAAAGCATAGCTCTTTTTTAACATTTCAAAACTCAGAGAAAAAAATACTATCTTACAACAATTATATATGAAAAAAAAAGAAAAAAACTTGAAAAAACGGAGGGCTTTTAAGAGTTTCACTTTTATTTATCGCTAATTGCAGATTAAATATTTATGCAGGAATAAATATTTTAAGGCTCTTGTTTTCAACATGTTTATTCATAAAAAAGAACAAATGGTAAATAATCGCTGATAATAACACAGTTGAAGGAATATTTATAGTAAAACAAAACATTATATTCTTCGTTTACCTTTCACGGATAAAATGAAGCTTAATTTACTGGAAAAAAAACATAAAATATTTGTTTACATCTATTACTACTGTATTGAAAAAGCATTCATAATATTTGTGCACTGAATATACATGCAATTTGCGCTGAATGATCCCGTTCAAATTTTTTGCACACATCGTAACGAATTGAAGGCAAACCATTCACAGCTTGATGTTTTCCTGCAACAACAAACAAAGGAAAAATGCTTTCAACTCAGTTTATTTATATATTCGAAAGCATCATTAAAGTATGCAAAAAAAAAAAAAAAAAAAAAAAAAACCGTCAAAAATGATCGAAATTGTACATTTGCATTATTTGCAGAAACTTTTGCCGACTGATGGCAAGTAACGAGTGATAAATTAGATCCCTGGTAACGGAGAATCGTAGCTCCTGCTCGGATACTTACTATTCCAGACTGATGAGTCCATAACAAGGGCGAAACTGCAGTCTCTGGCCAGAGTCCGTAACCGGACTGTCAACGTATGCTTGTAGTTCTTCCAGAGCCTCGGCTTAAGGGCGGTAACTTGGAGCTTATTAAAGAAATAATGACTACATTAAAATGACTCACACACGTAAAAACTATACTGAAATCAAAGAAGAAAATTTTTCAAATTTAAGAACTGCAACGAAACGGTACATTTATTTCATTACATATTTAACTAAAAATTTCCGCCGGAACGCTAGTGATAAGAAGTTGTATAAATATACATTTCTAGTGTATACATATTCGTGTATGAGTGTGAGTGCGTGTGCGTCAGTCAGATGATGAACTACATCGCTCTCATTGCCGAATAGTACTTAATGACCGATAAATCAGTAATGTAATGCATCAAGCTACTAGAGTGTCATTGAACAAGATTATTCTGTAGTGAGTTATCATAAGTGACCCTTAGCAAAAGTGAATTAGTCCGAAATGTGATTGCCAACTTACGCATGAAGTAGCATGTGCATTATATGAGTATTGCGAGATGCGAATGTGGTTAAGACAATTTTTTGATGCTTTCAGATTTTCAGAAAATTTAAAAGAATAAATATTATTCTTCTTAGTTAAAAATTCACTATAAAACGTATCTAACACAACCATTATATATTAACCATTGTACGACAAACTGGTATTGAAGCTTAATGTCCTGAACACAAAACGTAAACTTGAGAATATACAAACATTACTTAAAATTGTAAGCAAAACGTAATCGTGAAACTGTATTTGAAAAATACTTTAAGCGGTGTAAATTAATCCTACAAATTGTAAGCGAAACGTAATCATAAAATAAAAATTGAAAAATGCTTTTAACCAGGCACGTTATTTGAGCGATCAGGGGGTAGAGGTCCCCGTATTATAACCATAATATATTGATGCATTTTTCATATATTTTGGTGTTTTCCCTATAGTATGTAATGAGTATATACCCATTGTTCCCCCTTGGAAAACAGAAATTATGGGCCTGGCTTTTACAATCATAAACCGTTAGTTGAAATTGTTAGTAAAACGTAACAAACCAAACTCTAAAAATACTTCAATCCTCAAAAATTCTTGCTTCACGTTGTAAGCAAAACGTAATTGCGAAACAAATTCAGAAACAAAATCAACCATCTTAAATCGTAGTTCAAACAATAGTTGTTGCCATTCTGAGAAATTGAAGTTCACCTTTTACTACACCATAATTTCTTCTACTGATTGCTTCTCGTAACTTGTGAGCAAATACTGTCACGGTTCCACAAAACTACATACTTTTGAAGATACAAAACATGTGATTTATCCTTAAGTAGTCCATACATTTTTTACATACAAATTCAGTTTTTAAACTACTAAGAAATTGAAAAGGATTCTAAGAGCAAATTAGCGCCAGTTCGTTTCACAGTCCACTTACACACCGATTCTTGCTTGATTCATTTCATTACTTCATAACATTAAGGAATCACGTTTAAATCACATTTTGAAAGAGAGCTCCGTGTTAAAAATTTAATCTTCTGAGGTCCTCCTTACATTCCATGCTCATGATCTCAGCATCACTGTGATGCTTGATGCACTCGCACTAAAAAACGAATGACGTCAGAGCGACCTGAGACACTAAGATGGTTTCTTTTCAAACCGAACATTTAAAAAGTAAACCGTTCGAAACGCGTGACTGCGTTAAAGTAATTGACACGAAGAGACACCTCGCATGTTTTCTTAAAATGACTTCTCCTTATTCAACACTCCTAACAGTATGAGAATCCAGCCCTATTTGAAAGTCGAAACAATTTATGAATTCATTACTGTCAGAGGTATCCCGAACTAAAATTTTTGAGAAGGAGAAAATTCTCATTTTGCAGAATATAACACCAAATTTTGCCGAATGATGATAATTTTTCCGAGTGAAATTCCTAATTTTGCCGAATGTTGATACTTTTGGCAAATAGAACTCCAAATTTTTTCTGGATCGTCAGACAAAAGTCGCCGAATATAGAAATTTTTGGAAGGTCACGGTGACATCCCGTGACCTCCTTTCGGAGTGTCCACCCTGATTACTGTCTCCTATGTTGTTTGAAGTTGGAAGAATTTAACACTCATTCATCCAAATTACATTTTTGCTTTCCTCTGTGTCTCAAAAACTAACCCTTGAACATACTACGTAATTTTGAAAGTTAACTTTTTGATGCAAATTTAGTGTTTGTTAGTTAAACCATTTCTTTGTTTTGCATTTTTAAGTAATGCATTTCAAATTTCGAATAACAATTCACTTTTATATATCCACACTACCAAACATATTTTTATTTTCCTATAGATGGTTTAAAATCAGTAACAGTTTCTTCAAAACTTATGCAGAAAAATGTGGACAAAATTATTACAAACAGGATGTTATAGGTTTGTCCAAGCAAAAATGGTTGAATCTTAGGGTTTTGCCTGTTTTTAGTTTCAATAATTAAGTATATCTGAAGATTTTCTGTAGATATCTTAAAATTTTGCAGAACTCTGCAAAATCTCTGCGGATTTGTTGCAGAATTTCGTGAAGGCATCACGTAATCATTTTACTGAGAATATGCAGAGTTTTGAGCCGAATTAGAGTTACTTGCAATAATTTAAAAGAGGTTTCTAACTAAAAAAAATCTGCCGAAAATTTGAAAGTTCAAGAAAAATTTGAAGATAGTTGCAAAAAATGTACTCGCTTACTCAATTATTTAAACTTTAAGTAACGACAACCCAGTAAATTGATCACTTTTGCTGAGACAACCCTATACCATCTTATTTTTAACCCCCGACACACAAAGGAAGGCGCTTATAATTTTGACGTGTCTGTGTATCTGTGTATCTCTGTGTCCGTATCTGTTTGTGACACTCTAGTGCCTAAACGTATGGACTCCTTTCGAAAAAAAAATAATTTTGTTCGAAAGGTGAGTTGATCGAAAGTGTTCTCAGCTAGGTTACCTCTTCGGATGACATTGTTTAATGAAGATATTAATTAAAAATCTTTAAAAGGGTTTTTGTGATTTTTTCAGTGAAAACATGTTTAAAAATTTAAAAATTTTGTACCAAAATGAAGAGAATTTTTTCTGCGTCTGATATAATGTGTTTGGAACTTCCATGTTACACAGAATTAGGTTCATAACGGATTTTTAAAACATATTTCAAATACGGCTAAGCCTTAATTTACACGATTGGTAACCGAATTCATTGTGGGCCGACAAGGAAAGAAATCACAATGATTTAAAATTTTTATCTGTTATCAGTTTCTATTTGATAAGTTACTTGTAATTGATTTTAATAGTATAAGGTTTTTGAAGGAACTTTTAATGTTCCCTCTTAATTCTTCATTTGCAACACAGTTTTTTTTAAAAAGTTAAGCTTAATTTTAGTTACTTTGATATTTTTATTTCTATTTTGCAGCCAGACAATTCTGGCGGCAATGACAAACTTCGGAGTTAGCTTTTTTATCCCAGAAGCGGAACGAGATACGCGAAGAAAGTCAGTTACAAAACTATTCAGCATCATAAAATTGAAAGTCAGTTACAAAGTTATTAAGCATTATAAAATTAAGAAAGAAAATATATTTTCCATTAAGTTATGTTATAGTTGGCGTAAAATGCATTCAAGTCACAAGCCGTCAGGTATACTACCTTGCTAAGCGTAAATGTGGTATCTGCAATGGAGCTCAAAATGAGAAATTTATGATTAAAGTTTCACAACTCGTTTCTTTGATCTGCGGTTTAATATATTCTTCAGCTCGCTGCAGTCGTTTTGTAAACAACTAGTAAAATCTATGCGAATGCTTGATTTTGTAAAAGTCTTCGTTTAAAATAAAAGAATGTAGTTATTGCAAATTTTCTCTTAAATAACATTTTCGTATACTAAGTTATTTTCACCACAAGTAACTATTACTAGTCATGGGATATCTACCCAAATACGACAAAAATAGCTTAGCGATTCGCATTTAATGTATCACTAAATAATACTGCTAACATCTTCGTTATTTGGACTAAGAGATTTAGCTGTCGCTTTATTCTGTTAATACAAGTATAACAGAATTTCTCTCCGAAAAATATCATCCTCAAAAGTTCAGACAGTTAGAACGGTGTAAACCATAATAGTTTTCTGCTCTATATTTATTAATTGAATGTGCGGAATAGTTTCTACAGCAGACGATACTTAATAATTTTAAAACAAACATGGATAAATAGAAAAATAAGTTGAATTTTATATAATCATTTTTATCAGGCAATAATATGTTATTTTCTACATTCATTTACTGAGCGTGAAGATAGTTTTGACGGCAGACAATACTTCAGAAAAATATAAATTGCTGCAGAATGAAATGCTTTTTTTGTAGAAAATTATTAGATATGATTATTTCACGCGCTTTTCATTTTTAGGAATTTGCGTTTCTAATTGAATTGGGGTTGAATATTTGCATGAACATTTATGCAATGTCCTATTAGTTTTTATTACCGATCTATATCAACTATTCAATTAATAGATTAACTAAATTTTACTACTCTGTTATAATAAACTGCTACATTATTAAATGCTACGTTATTAAAATATAAAAGTTGTAACTCGTGTGTAATTAGTAAGGAAAAAAGGGGTGACCGTCACAAATACCACTTGAAAGGTTTAATAAGTGTCACTTACATTCAAACATACACAGCAAATTACACAAAATATCTTTTATTCTGAAGCTTTGTTTAAATTTTTGCATGCACCTTCATATTCACCTGACATGAACCCCTCGACCCTTTTTTACTTCCTTTAACAGAAAAGGAAGTGATGTATTCACGAAAAAATTTTCACTCAAAAATCGGCCTTAATTTTTAATTTTGCTCGCCCCGAATGAATATTGAGTTTTTTTTCCTACTCGACCACACGTGGATATATGCCTAAGAACATATACACACCCGAAGTGTCCATTTTGACGATCCCCGATTTAATTACAACGGGTTTTTTCATGACGTCCGTATGTACGTATGTATGTGCGTATGCATCTCGCATAACTCAAAAACGGTATGTCCTAGAAAGTTGAAATTTCGCACGTAGACTCCTAGTGGGGTTTAGTTGTGCACCTCTCTTTTTTTTGCATTCGGATGTTTCAAAAGGGGTCTTTTACACTTTTTGGGGTAAAATTATTGTTAATTTCAATGCAAACTCAAGTGGTGTTATAATTTGTCAAGCACTTGGCAATATATCGCCAAGCTTTTGGTCGCCAAGTTTTGTCGCCGACTTGGCGACAAATTTGGGGTTTTTTATTATTTTTTATACAAATCTGGTTTCAAATTTGGCTATACTTAGAGAGTACACCATTGAATCACATTAAAACTTCCAAAATTGGGAAAATTTATCTGAATAAAATGTTTTCTTTGCTTCAGTTCACAACAAACTTGGGGTGAAAATATTTGAAATGTTTCTTTGCTTACTCCGAGGCACCATTATCATTAAATTGGAATAAAAGGAAGTCATGTGATGTTCAGACCAGCTTTTTTTTTTTTTTTTTAGTAAGAACACATTTTACAACGAGTGTACCGCACCAGGATTAGTTCGTAGCAATGGTACGGTTCAACCATCCGCTGACTTTCACTGGTGTGCTATATTTACTTCAACTACCAGCTTGTTGGCACTCTCAGCTTCGATAACACGAAATCTGCATCCAGCTGGATTATTAACTATCCCAGACTGATGAGGCTATAAAAAGAATAAAATGACAGTATCTAAATGCCGTGAGCAGGCTGTCCCTGGTAGTCACCAGACTATCTATATTGCATGTTCTTCGTTGTTTGGTCTTTTTTATACATTATATTACACGTTATGACCATTGCGATGTTACTCAGCTCTTACATACTGATCCAAACTAATTTCCGATAGTAAAATATTCACGAATCAAATTTTTATCTTTTTTATGGCATCTCAGGTGAATAATTATCACTGAACGGTAATTTAACCCTCATAAGATTCATTCAATATCTGAAAAAAATGGCTGACTGTAGGTAATTCTTTTTTTAATTTAATATATGAATTCGAATTTCGCCAAAAGTTTGTTGTAACTAGTTCTAAACTAACTTTAAAAAACATACACGTATTTCATTCTACATGTTTGATGGGTTTACTTAAAGCAAGTGAAATGCAAGCAATGCCGTTATAAATAATAAAAATATTTTAAAAAAAATTGCAGAAACTTATGTTTACTGATCCAAACACGGGCGTAAAATCTAACTTAGTTCACTATCATTTTCAGCTACTGCCCTAACAGCAGTTCAAGTTAGTGGTTACATTTTGTGTACTCCTAGGCAGCAATACCATTTTTTTCCTTTTTGCAATTAGTACACATAAATGAAGAGTTAAGGAGGAGTCATCAACTATTTTTTTTTTTTTTTTGAGTTTCACCACTTTTATTCCAACCCCTACATTTGTTCTTATCAAGTGATAAAGGATTTTTTTTTATTTCAAAAAACCATTAATAAATACATATAATCAACAGCTTCAAACAATTAATTCGTATCGATATCTTATAATATTATGCATTAAGATATATAAATCTTTATTAAAACAACTTCATGCGTGAATTTACAACATAAAAGGCACGAATATAAAACATTCTTGTAAAGAAATAAAACCTTTTTTGGAGTTTATAACTTGACGCTAAGTTTGCTTACATAACAGGTTTTAATTCAATTTATATTATCTCAAACTTTATGTCAAAACTTTCAGTTTCAAAATGGTTCTTGAATTTTATGTAATTTTAAAGTTGTTTTATTCAAATGCAAGTTTTCAAATAAACATTTTATTCTCTAGTAAAATTATACGACATTTCTCGAGCTCCGAGGATTTATTTTATGGGGAAGGATTCTCTATTACTAATAAGATGTCTTCAGTGCTGCATGTAGTTGGTAAATAAATGTATTTAAATAAGCATAAATTATGGCAGTCCTTTTAAATGCAAATCACTACTAATTTATTCATTCAACGAAAGCAAAGTTTGAATAGTTAGCCCGTTACTTTAAAATTACTTAACGCTGTAATGTAACAGTTTCCGAATTGACAGACTATCGTTTCCTGCAAATAATTGAGTCATTTAAAAGTAGTTTACTATAATGTACATGCTGCTTCTGTTTTGAACTTTGCATGGATCTAGTTTTTTGGGATTCATTGAGTATTTTATTGCAAAGCTTATGTCAATTTAATCTTGATTTTATGATCACATTATTCACTTTGATACGTATATTTGTCGAATAAAACATGGAATTTACAAAGGGCTACTTCATTAGATGTGATACGATCTTCTTGAATTATCTTAGGTTTTAGTTAGTAATGCGCACGTTTTAAGAATGTAAATAATAAGTTTAAGAGTTTCTTACAAGTTTTAAGAATCTTACAAGTTTTAAGAATAATTCATATAATTAAGCTAAGAAGTTTATTCAAATTTTTGGAGCAAAGCCGACCGCAAATAGTTCATTGAGGACAATATGGAGTCACACATCGCATCACGTATTCAGCAGAATACTGCGGTGGGCAAGAAAATGGCAGTATCTACAGAAATGTTTTCGAAATATTTGAAGAAGCTCGTTTGGGATTCAATATTTACAGGAGGAAAATGTTGAAATTAGACTTTTTTTTGCAGCGGAAACCAGATAAACCAGCTTGTACAATAAAACACATGTACAATAGATGACAAAAAAAAAAGGGTGAGGGACACCCCACTTTACCTGCCCACACTAAAATAAATGGCTAGAAAGTAAATATCTAAAATTGTTACTCAACCTAGTTGAAGATACAGTAGAACTTCATTACTAATCATTCACTCAGCAAATAAAATGACAAGAAAAAAAATCTGAGAATATCATTTTACCCAATCTGTGTGTGATTAGTTATACCGTTCAAGTAATCAATTTCGAATTTGTAATTTTACTGTGAAAAAAGTATTACAATATAAGTATTCGTTTTTTCTATTCTGGTTTTAGAGAGAAATAGAAAATCTCGTATTATTTGTGAGAAAACTTCTTATGTACGTAATGTAGCAATCAAAGTGTGCAAGACTCGGCTCTGTAAAAGGAAGTTAAGTGTAAAATTCACCGATACGTAAGTACGTTGAAGAAGTAGCTTTTACAGCTAATCAATAATAAAAGTAATTTGGAGAAAAAAGCCGAAAACGGCCACCTTAAGGAGAAAACTTGTGCAAAAATGCACAGACGATAAAGTAAAACTTTGGTATGTCTCGTGTCCGTAGAGTAGCATTTAAAGTGTGCAATATTTAGTTTCGTAAGAGGAAGTAATGTGTAAAAATTAAGTGATCTGAAAAAGTATGAAGATGTAGCATTTGCAACTAATCAATAACCAAAGTAATTAAGAGAAAGTAGCTGATAATGATCACCTTAAGGCAAAACTTGGTGTAAAAATTCAGAGGCGATGAAGTAAATCTTCGGCGTTTTGCTGGTATGTTTCACACTACATTTTGTATCATAAACACACTTTATTATTACTATAAACATTAATTAAAGCATTGAAAAAATAGATTTACAAAAAAAAGTCTAATGAATATTGTTTCTTCAATAAAGAGAAAAATGATCTTTTAATTAAAAATAATTGCTAAGTGGTTTTAGTTTTTTTGCCACCACATCCATGAGCTAGCTTTTATAGCAAGAACGAACATTAAGTTTTAAATCAGTGATTAGAACCATTTTTCAAAATTTTGATTTCTGTTCGAGATGGCACTTGTGGGTTGTTTTGCTAGCTAGAGTCGTTTTTGACACGTTCCCCTAAACGTCATAATGAATATATTTCTTAGTCGAAGATACATAAAATATGAAGAACTGAAATAGCAAGTGTGCATACTCTGATTAAAACTGGATGGAGTTCAAAGAATTGATTGCATTAACTATCGTTATCTCTCCAACGACTTTGTAAGAAAAGACCAAAAGCTGAAACATCCATGAAAGAGCAGTATTTACGAAAGCGTTAACGAAGACAGAGCAATACAATCTGCACACGTACCATTGTCTAAAATCTGCTGTAGTTTTTATTTGAAACATGTTATCCCTACTCAATTATTTATTTCCCTAGTGCTGACAATTTGGATAAACAGTGAAAGCTCATAATTTATTTCAAGTACGACTATACACTGCATCTCAGCCCATATAAAGAATTTTAAATACATATACTGAATATTTATTTGGATCTTGGATCCATTTCTGCAAAATAAATGAGCTGTTTTATTCAAAAGGATAGGTGTCAGGTCTTTAAAACATTTAATTAATAACTACTTTCTTGCGCTCGTGCACATTCAGTACTTCGAAGAATGGAAACGGTTCAATGTAAGAATTCTTAAAACCATGTTAACAACCAATTGTTTTCTCTACATACAGATGCATAATTAATGAATGAGTGCGCTCATTTTAGCAATGTTTCTAAAGAAGCAAAATGAGAAACGTCATGATAATTAATGTCTGTAACAATCTTTTCCTTCACCATACATGGCATCTTAGAATTTTCATGGTGTTTTCGTTTTCAATGGAAGGCGTTATGAAAGTAATATTTCTGTGAGATATTCAAGGGTGCGGAAGCTTTAAATATAATTCATGATTATTATGAAATGGTAAAATGTCTTACAACTCGAACTTTATCAATATTTTTAGTTGTATAATAGCATAAACTAGGAAACTTGACTGCAGCTGGGAATAATCTAAATTTAGTAAGTATATCATATCAAGTAATTAATTAACACTATATATACACATTTTAGCAATTCTTAGAATAAACCTTCGGTGTATGAAATAAAATTATCCATTGCGGTTTGTTTAATTTAGGAGAGTAAATATATAAATGCATTTGGCAGAAACAAGATTGCTTTGCGAATTTTAATTTGCTTATGTATTTATTCGATGATTGCATATACTCTTAGAATGTGGTTGCTTTGAAAAAGAATTGGGCTTAAAGGTGCAGTAAAGTATTTGATAAAGTAGGCACATCAGTGTCGATATGCAGAGAAAAGGAATTAATTTGGATGTGCTTTATCTAAGTTTTGCCAGCGTAATTGAAATGATAAGTTTATCTCCTTATATCGAAAAAATACTGATGCATTTGAATATATCATTCGTACTGTCTGACTATCGATTACATGGAAAGGTTAATATCCGGTTTATAGGCGGAAATGGACGTATCTATTAGTTTATAGGGATGTTAGTTGGTTTGTTTCAGATGTGCACTTTTGCCTCTCAATTATTTAGCCTTAGTTTCGTAAAAATGAAAATTTGCTCACAGTAACATTTTTTAAATCAAAAGTATATTTGATCTATATTTTCAAGGCAAAAATTATTTGATTTATTTATTCACAACACAGTTTTGAGCTTACCATTTTGCTTTGACGTTCCTGAACGAAATGAAAACATTTTATTTTCTTTTTGTTGTTTCCATGGTAACTATTTTTGTTTCCCCTTATTTTATTTTTGAGAATGCAATAAATGAATAAGGCACTAGTAACATTATAAAACGCGAGCATCCTAATCCCATCGTTATTTACCCTTCTCCCCTGCTAGATTCATTCACAAGGAATCGTCTTTACTTGGCAGATTGTCAAATTACATACAATCCGTGGTCAAACAGTACATAAAGATAAGTTTTAAAAATTACAACAATAAATCGATAACATATTGAAACAAAAAATTGGTTTTTGAATTTCTGCAACAACTGGAAAAATGACAGTAAGTTTCCTCAATTTTAAAGTTCGTTGTAGGGACATTCCAACATAACATTTCTCACAAATAGTTTGTAGGAATCATTTAAATGTTGGGTATTTATATCGGATGTTTTTGTCAGCCCCACGAGACAAGTGCCAAATTTTATGTTGGAGATTTCATGGAATATACTGAGTTAGAGCTTTATATTTCTTTCTTCTATTCGTTCGTAAACTTTTTTTTACTTTCTTCTGTATCTAATATATAGAAGAAAGTATTGGATTCGTGCGAACTTTTGAATTTCGAATTTTGACGGATTCGAATGTTTTGAGGTGTGCTAAGTCCATTTCGATCATTTTTTGGAAAATGTGTGTGTGTTTAAGTGTGATACGTTTGTGTGTGACCAGTTTTTTGTGGTAAGAATAGAGTAAAGAAATTAATTTACTCTATGGAAAATTATAAGCAAATTTCTTTACTCTATGGAAAATGACCAGAAAATTGCGATGATTTAAACTGTTGCCATCTTGTGTTTGTTAACAAATAAATGTTTGTAATTATTTTAAGCAAGGCTTTTATTCAATATTCGTTCTTTGCTTTGCTTTTGCGATAAATCGAGATTTGGAAAGGTCGTCAAGTTTTAGTGTGTGTATTTTTTTTTTTTTTTTTTTTTTTTTTTGGAGGGGGGAACATTGCTTCCTCGTCAAGCATGGGGAGGGATCAGAATCATAAGAAAGATATAGTGGAAAGTTTCATAATGGCCACAATATACCAGTTTTTTTTTTTTTGAATACCGTTTGGACTTGGTATTCATTTTACAAAATATTTCTGCACTTTCAAGGGGATAATTAGCAGAACTTAACAGTGTTTCAGTCTTTTTCTGCATCTAAATGAACACGTTGGTATAATAACCAAGTATTTAACATTATTATGTCTATTAGGAGGTGACAAAATATTCGAATTTGCTATTTGTATATTTTCAAAGATTCACAAAGGGAAGAAATTTTAAATGTTCCCTTAATGCTTGCAGAAAACATAAAATTACGAATTTTAAATCCATATTTTAAAGTTTATACAACAAAAGTATTTTATACAAAAGAATCTGTTCTTACACTCAAGGAAAATCTATTTCTGGATGCCTCAAGTCTTGAAAATGTAACGAAGTTAGAACAAAATTGACTGCAGCAAACACGTGAAACTTCGTTAGTAATCAGTGGAACTTGAATAACTTCATGCAATTATTAATTATTCTATTGATTTCACAACACAGATAAAACTAAAACATCATTTTAGTTTTTCTCAGTTCCATATTAATTTTTAAAAATTCAAAAGAGGACTTTGAGAGGATTTCTTTCTGTTCCAGAGGGAAGAGCTGGTAAAACAGGGTCAGCGGAAGGAATGATTAGGAGGAGCATTACTTCAATTCTAACTTGTACTGTATTTGTAGCAACGAGAGTACAAAGCTGCTACTTCTATTGGACATGAACGAGCAGGAAAATATTTTTCACAGTTTATTTCAGCATATAAAAGAAGCTGTACGCGTGTTATTTTCCCGCCGATACATTACTACTAGCTCTCCCCTACTTTTGAAATAATGCTGAAACTCGATTTGAAAAACTCGTACAAATATTTTATATTTGCACCCAGTGTTTATCAAAATTGTCGAGAGGGACGACATCGACTTTAGGCAAACAAATGTAAATTAAAATATTCAGATTCATTGATATCAATTGTACAAGGGTTAGATATATTTTTTGTTGCTCGATGTGTCAGCAATTGTCTACGCAAGCTAACTGTCGCATTTTAATGCTCTTTGAGAACTTTACTAATCATGTTTCAGTTTTATGTGAATTATACTGCGGAAAGATACATATGATTTAAACCTCATCTCTACAACAAAACTCATTTACTCTTACCACACAACAAATTAAATTTGTGATCATTTTTTTCACTTAATTCTATTATTCCTAATAAAAATACGTTGTAAAGACAACACTTTATTTTCTTACCTTAAGATTAAATATTTACTTGGGTGTAATTCAGATATGTTGCGTACGAAAAAAAGAAGCTGAGAAATAAGGCTTTATCGCCTTAGAGCATGGCTAAAGATATAAAACTTAATTAAATAAAATATCTGATACATGTGTAGTAGCCTATTCGATATTAATAGCTCTTCCCATTTTGTCTTTTCTTATTTTAGATCTAGGAAAAATGCTGTAATCAGAGCAAAATTCCATTACCTGCTGGATAAAAAGATTGAATTATCAGAAGTTCCTTTTTTTCGTTCCCTCAAGAGGTATATTATTACAATATTTTTGGTGGCATCACGAGGGAAGAAAGTAGTCATCCGTAAAAAATGTATGAAAAGGAAGCGTATGTATATTTTGTATGAGAATAGAGCAGGTTAATAAAGTATCTCAAGCTTAATTGAAGTATCTGGCTTATAAAAAGAGTCGATTTCTTTTCCTATATATTCAATCAAACTCTTTACGCATCCCAAGTATTCCTTCATATATTTATTTTCAGCTCAGGTTTTTGATATATTTTCCTAGCAATACATTAAAATCTGTGCACTTAAGAAAACTAAATAATAAACAACACTTAATAAACAGCCACATACAGTATGAAAATAATGAAAAAAAATAAAATTTGTAGCATTTGAAAGAGCATGGTCAAACATTTTTTTGGCACATAACTTATTGTCCCCGTCTCCCCGTTGTCTAAAAATAAGGCCTTAAAGTCTGCTGAAATTTCAAGAAAAGTCATCAAATTTAAAGACTTAGCGAGAAATGCCTAGCACCACGTGAGTTCACTGTCAGCATGTAATAAGTGCAAAGTGTGTGAAAGATGTCTTTAATTTCATATCGAAACTGGCTAAATTTGGCGACTTTTGTCGAAATTTCGGCAGACTTTACAAACTCATATTTTTATAATGGGAAAGCGAGGGCAAACAATTTATGCGTCCATAAGGAAAATTGCATTAAAATGTAAAAATTCTGCCAAACGAATTAAGGCAAAAAAAATCATTTAATACTGTATTAAATATAAAAATAATTCGCCGAAAAATTAATCAAAACGCTCAAACAACATTGAAAGTTCTATTAAAATGTAAATCAATCCGCCGAATCCTACTTTTATTTCCAATCTCATCACGTGATCACGTTAGCGCATTGGTGAATTACACTCATGTTTGTGAAAATTGAAACACCAAGAAGAACTTATGCAAATGAACTGAAATTCACAGGAAATGTATAGCAGGATAAGATATACAAATGATTAGAATTACAGAGACGTCGCGCATACGTAGACCGAGTTACGCCCTCTGAACTGCGGCGTAGCCTCTGTATATAAAGGGTTGTAAAGGTTTCTTGGAATCATTGTATGATTATCTGCTGATGGTAGATGTTTCTCTAGAACTCAATATGCCTCGTCCAAAATGCAGAGCGTCATACGAACGAGTAACGGAATTTGAATGGGGTTGCATGAACTGCATGTGTGAGGGTGAACTTACGTATAGAGAAATCAGTGCCCGCACGTGGCGTAATGCTTCAACTGTAATGCATATTTGTAAAAGACGGACAGAGGACGATGAAATTTGACGAAGGACTCGCGCCAGCCCTCGCAACCGAACGACGCCACGAAATTATTGACACCGCTCCCGCCTAGCTGCGATGGATCGTATAGCGTCCTCTCGTACGCTAACACAACGTTGGAGTATGGCTACAGGTGTTACACATGCTGCCTCCGCGGTTCCTAGACATCTACTGCGCCGGGGCCCTCCGTGCAAGGATTCGCCTATGCAGGATTCCCTTTACCCTCAACCATTGTCACTTCCGGCTGTAATGGGCCCACAAACGCACCCAATGGTGTGCGAACTAGGAACAGTCCGTCTTTTCGGATGAGTCCGGATTTAACCTGCATAATAACGATGGACGTGTATGCGTCAGATGTGACATATGGGAACGTCATCTCCCAGAGTGTGTGATCCGACGTCGTACTGGCATAACACCTGGCGCTATGGTCTGGAGTGCTTTTGAACATCAAGGGCAGTTCCATCCAGTACGAATTGCGGGTAACTTCAGTTGCGAGTGCTACTTCAGGGGTGCTGTGACGCCACAGGTACTATCCTTTCTTAAGAGCATTCCTGGTGCAGTGTTTCAGCAGGACAATGCACGTCTACATGTCGCACGTAACGTACAAGTGTTCTTCGGTGCACGACAGGTTGCGTTACTTCCTTGGTCTACCCGTTCTTCGGATATGACTCCCGTCTAGCATGACTCGCCCATGTTCGGCAGTTGGTACAAATGAACTTTGGCTTCAGATTGAAGCCATATCGGATGCTATTCCCAATCGTGACATTCAGAACCTCTATGATTCGATGCCAAAAGGTATACAGACTCACATAGCTGCGTGGGGTAGCTACATTCGATATTAATTTACGTTAGTTATTTTCATTTCATTGATCTGTAATTGTGATCGTTCATTTGTAGCTCTATGAGTAATGTGTGCAGTAAATTTTATCCCTTTCCAATGAGTCCTTCATGTTGTTGTAATTTTCATAAACATGAGTGTATTTCAAATTTTATGGAACTTTTAATGGTTTTTTGTGTTGTTACGGATTAATGATGCATTTTGAAATTTTGTGGGACTATTGTCCTTACTTTAATAGCGACAACAGGGAATATTGTTTTGTTTATACTACTGGTCCTTTTCTGATGAAGATTTTCGGAACTATATCCTGACGGAGATCTTCATTCAGTTTTTTCTCCTTATTTATTCAATAGGAACATTTGTCACCGAATCTCCGTTCCTTTCTCTAACAAATAAGCTATGCAAATAACTTAGGTAGCCAAAGTAGAGCCGCGCACCATCTGACAGCAGTGTAAAGGAACTTTTCACTGGAATGGGAGTATTTGAGGATTGTCCGTGCTAACTTCTTTTTTACTCTCATCCGTTTTCCTGATTTATCTTGTGTAGTTTCTTTTGTAGCTATTTGACATCTGCCCGTGTTGACCGTAAACCTGAATCGAATGACGAAATCTACATCAACGCGAGCGAAGTTGAGGAAAAAAAAACTAGTCAGCAATAAATGAATAAAATTGTCGATGGCAGTTCATTTTTGAGAAATATTTTTTTTCTTGCAAGATATGTGTGTCAAAACTACTAATCAACCTCTTAAGTTTTTAAAAAGACTTCAAAGCAATTATACTTGTTAAAAGTACCATATTTTCATCTCTTTTTTATGTAGTTTGACTCAAATATGAAGCTGAATTTATCTACAGGTGTTAGCAGGAGAGATGTCATAAATGTCAGTCCGTGTAAACATTCCTACAAATTATCGATAATTCAATACCGAAAGAGAAAATCTAATATTTCTGGCTACTACATGAAGAAATCTTGAGGACAAAGCAAATAAAACGTCACTCAAACTTTCCGAAAAGGAAACGGCACACAGAAAATTTCGATAAAGTGTGTTTATATAAAACAACGTCAAGTACTCCTCATACAAGCTATGAAAATACTTTTAAATTAATTTCTTGCGTTTCTTATTCATATTACAAATTCATGGCTCAATATCAACGTCGCCAAAATTGAGAATCAACTTTGTGGAAAATTATTGATTTCGCTACATTTATAAATTAGTCTTAACTTATAGATATCAGAAAGGCTATTCGTTCGATAAGTGGACTACTAGGTAGAGGAATGTGAGGCAAAGTGAAATGGTGAAATATTTACTCTGCTTTTAGAGGCACCCAACTAGTAATATTTTGACTATGTAGTAACACATGTAGTCTAAGGTAAGAAAAAAATTCTTTTGAAAATCAAAGAATGTGATAATACAAGCAATTTTCAAAAACTGATACTCATCTTGTAATAGTTTGTTGTAAGTAAAAATTGTTTTTGTCATTCTTAAATGATAAAGTTTGTTATTAACAATTTAAATAAATTGAGAACTACTCATATTAGGTGCAGTATTTATTTGTGTAATGTTAAGCTTATTTGAATTTTAACTGCTTTGTACAGTTAGTCAGTGCATGCGGGGCAGTGGATAGGGCCCAATGAAATATAGTTCATTTCATTTACTTATTCGATCCTTAATCAAATCACCTACGTATTTATTTGCTAATTATTTTCTTTATATTCCTTCATTTAATAATTACTTTATATTTATTTATTCACTCACTTATTTTCTTGTTAATTCACTATTTTTTTCTTTCATTTGCTTTTTGAGCCTACTTTCTAGTAAAAGTTAGAGAAGGAAGAAAAAAAATAGCATGAAAAAATGTTTAATGCATCTTAAAAATATCGCGAAAAACAAAAAGTTAAAAATGAATGTAATAATTAAATAAATATCGAAAAATTAAAAACTGGAAAGTAGGGAATTGAGATGAGGAAAAAATAACTGTAGGTCTGTCTGTTTGTCCCCCTCCCCCCAATAACTTTTGAGTGAATAATCCGATTCGAGCAGTTTTTTCGTTTGAAAGATCTCGACGAGGACACCTCATTTCCACATTTCATTTTTTTATTTGAACGATTCTTCGTTCAATTTTGAACAGTTCAAAAAACTTAACATTAGCGCTTACGGGGCAATTCAAGGCAAATATAAATACTGAACTTGGAAGTGAATTTTGTTCAAACAAACTTTGTAGGAAACAGCTTTTTGATCTAAACAATTTTCAGTTAAATTTTGAACAGTTGAAATCCCTTAACATTACGGTCTATGGAGAAGTCAATATAGATAGCGAACTTAAATGCGGATTAACTTCTAATAAATTTTGTTTTAAATAGCCCTTGACGACTGACTCCGACTCCTAGACTTTTGGGGCACTTGACTCCTAATCCTGCGCCCAAAAATTATCCGGAATCTGACTCCCCGGCTTCGACTCTGACTTCGCAGTTTTGGCAAAAATTTATGCACAAAGTACATATGAAGACTTCGACCCTTGGAAATTCAACTCAGACTGCTTTATCTCAAAATAAGTTCAACTCCGACAACGCAAACATTGGCAGAGTTGCGGACTTTAAGGGAAAATCACCGAATCCAACTCGGAGTCTTTGAATTAAAAACCTTCGACTGTCTAATCTGACTCTTTTACCCCAAAATGAGATTGGCTCCGACTCCACCGCGGTGGTGGTTTTTACTGAGAATTTGTTATCTTATATAAATAAAAACTGAGTGTATGTAATTATGTATGTATCTATGTTCAAGTTTTTTCTTCCGAACGACAGTGAACTAACTATCGAACCAGGTATCGATGAATTCGTAATCTTCCCGTCTTGATCTTTGGCTATTTAGCATAATCCTCCGATAATGATTAGCCTGAGATATCAATTGAAAACTATTCATTAAGACACTTAGATTTCGACATAAAATCCTTATTTTTCGAAGACTTTCCTCTATTCAAATTATTATTCAGCTTCATCTCAACTTTCCGGAAAAAATCTTTTATTAAATTTTTTACGTGAAGAAAATCATTGAGACGAAAGATATGTAGATGCCTTTTATTTTTCTCGAATATGAACAAGTGAATTTGTTTTTTTTTTTAAAGATTTTTCCTGCAATCGGGGGATTCTGAGTATTAAACACGCGTCATTTGACATAACTTTTATTTTCGAGGTAGACCGATCAAAGTCGGGCGAAACAGCTAGTTAGTATCATTTGTTTTTATTTTCACTCTAAAGTTTTAATTTATGCTTTCTGTTTTTCGCAGAAATATTCGGAGTCCTTTATGCTTCTACATAAATATATGCGCAGACGATTACTTTTTTCCACAATGAAAATTGTTTTACTTTTGAAAGTACATTATCTCATTTTTAAAATTGTTTTGGAAACAGGGGAAAGGCAAACGATTTTTCTTTTTTTTATATGATATATTTGTTTTAATGAGCTCAATAATTTTAATTCTTTTTTTTTCGTTTTGATAAAGGGTAAAAAAAAATTTTAACGGAAAAAATGTATTAGCTGCTTTATTTAAATCTGCTGGCTACTTTATTCACAACTCCAGAGGTCGTATACGCTACCTTGTGGTGATTCACAATACTTCCGAAAAAGTAAAACATTCCATTCCACGTGTTTTCTTTGGGGTAAACTACAGTCTTTAGACAGTTTGTGGTGTGATGTAATTTCAGAAGAATAGAAAAGAAAGCTTCCCACAAACACGATGAAAAATTACTGTCATTCACAAAGCGTCAAAGCAAGTTATAAAATACGGCAATTGTTTGTTTTACCTTTTTTATCCGCCATTAGACAGGGGTTGTAGTGCTCCCTATAGTTTATTGGAGTTGCGAATTTGTTCGTTTATATATTTTTTACGCATTTAATTCTTTAGATGCGCGAGGCATATTTTTTTTTTAGAAATCAGCTTACAATATTTTAAAAAAATATATTTGAAATAATTTGTGATTTTAGCTGATTTTGAGAATATTGATCGATACTAGAAAGTCGATACTGGTATACGGAAAAGTAGGCTCGCTTAGTTCTGGATGGAACGTCTTGTTTCCTATATGAGGCAGTGAGAAGCAATGGAATGTAAGTGCACATTTCATAATTTTGAGTAAAACGCATTTAAATATAACGTCCTAGGTAGGCTTTCATTAAACCCTTTTTTTCTAAATCATGCTGTACAGCAGCACTTACCTGGGCTACTAGCACTATCTCTTGCCCCAAGACGGAGGAGAGGTTCCCCTACTATCTGTACTAGTTACCTTCAAATTTTTAATTTTGCCACTTACGTCCCTTTGCTTCTTACTGCCTGATATTCACTTATCTATTAATTTGTTTGTATGTTTATTATTTAATTTCCTTTATTCATTAATTTTTTTATTTGCACATTTATTTGATCAAAAATATCTTTCAGAATCGAATGAAAATATTTCATTGAAAAAAAAAATCACTTTCCCCCATAAAAAGAATTAGTGAAAGTTATTTTTTAGAACGGTCAAATTTATTGCCTAAAATAAAAAAAATAATGTTTTAATGCAAGTTTTATTATAAAATATATTATTTCTTCGTGTACCGTAATTTCCGAGCAAATCTCCAATTTGTTTATTTTGAAAAAAGTAAGTTATCTTAACTATTTAACTTGACCCCACATTCCCCTAATTTAAAAACAACCTGGCGGTACATGGCCAGTGCCAACATGTATGACGCCCCGTTAAAGTTCCAGATGTTCAAAAAGAAACATGAATACTTACAAGCGAAATAAATTACAATTAAGCATTTAAAACCATATTTCCAGTAATTGAGATCCTAGAAGGATGTAATTGAGATAACCGGCTTCTACAGAAAGTGACGAATCATTTAAAACCAGTTTGGACCACTGAGAAGAAACAAAAGAAAGGAGAGAATGTTTTTTTTTTGAGCAATCACGATTGCTTATTGCTCTCACTTGACCGTCCTTGACGTTGTGGTTCCTTTTTCAGCTTGGACTAAGAGCCTCTGCAGCACCACTGCCCGCCATCCCCTGCAGGCGCGGCGGCTGTCCCCCGGTCCTGAGCTATCCGCTTCTCCTGGTCGGAAGCGTCTATGTCCTACACACACGCACGCTCACACATATACATTCACATACGCCTACGTGCATACATACAGGTCTACGCACACACACACAAGCCCTACACACACACAACTATGCACATGTAACCGCCCAGGAGGAGGGGCAGGCTTGGGGGGACAGGAGTCGTTTCTAGAAACATTAACTCCAATGAGTAGGGCCCTGTTCCAACTCGTGATTGCGAAATGCATAATTTAAATTCAAAGTGCCAGAATTCAAATTAATTATTATTATTTTTTTTTTTTTTTGTCTTTTTCTCCTGAAGCAAAGATCCTACGTCCCATGATAGCTTTCGAAGTAAAGTAAGTAAAGTATTGTAATAAATCAAGTCTCCTTCAATAGTTCTACGCAAAACCATCTGTTCATCGTAGTTGAACCACGTGACTTGGGATCTTTATCGCAGCTTTCATTTAATTTTTTTTCTAAATCATGCTGTATTAGTAGCAGCAACTACGAGGAATACTAGTACCATCTCTAGCCCCAAGATAAAGGAGAGGTTCATCTACCATGTGTACTGGTTATTTCCACATTTTTAATTTTGTCACTTACATCCATTTTGCTTTTCACTGCCTCAGTTGTTAAAAGCAGAGAAATTGTGGATCAAAGTTTCCTTGAAGACTGTGTTTACTTATTTGTTTATTTTCTACTTCTAATACAATCACATTTCTATACTAATTTACAACTTTTTTCAAGCGCCAATGCTTTAATAACATTTGGCAAATAGAACAAAAACCAACTGCTTATAATTCTTCACACGCATTGTATTTTTGCTTCTTACACAGCTCTGAACAGATGGCAAAAGAAAATGTTTAATGGTATATGTGTTTCATACAATATTCCGAACTTTTGAATTCGAAAAAAAAAGAAAAAAAAAAAAAAAAACTAAACTTGTTTATGATTCTTTACACTTAAAAAGAAGCATAACGTATGTTCCAAATTTTCTGAACACATTCTTTCCCAGAATTTCATCTCCGAATTTCCCACAAAACATATTCTTTATCCGCACATGTTCCACCGCTATGTTCTCAGTTTTGTGAAGTTTTGTATGAACTCAATTTTCTCTAAGTGGCACACATTATGGAAAGAGGTCTCGTGAGAACTACTTCAACCCCCAAGTAGCAATCGCATGATGTCGAACTCTTTTTCTTTTCTTCCATCGATTGTAAAAATAAAAAAAGGAAGTTTCCATTGCCCGTCTTTCTTTCTGCAAAATATATCACAAGATTCCTTTGCCTATTAAAAACTAAAAAAAAAAAAACCTATTTTTAAAAAACCCTTAAAAAAAAGGAAGAAAAAAAAAAGCATGCATGAAAAATGCTCTAATTGAAATGGCTGGAAAATATTTTTGACTTTATCCTAATTCATTAAAGCTTGATTAGAACAAACATTCCAGGTTCGTTTTCCGGATTGGTTGATTAGAACAACAAATCCTTATGTTTCGCATAAAACAAGTTTGATAATTTACGTTTGAGGCAGTGAGAAGCAAAGGGATGAAAGTGGACTTTTTCAAGATTTGAGTAAAACACGTTTACAGCTAATGTCCTAGGTATGCTTTTATACTTTTTTTTTAACTAAACCTAGGTAGGTGCTAATGCTGTGCATTAGCACCTACCAAGACGAAGGAGAGGTTCACCTACCATTTGTACTGCTTATCTCCAAACTTTTAATGTTGCCACTTACAGCCCTTTGTTTCTCACTGATTCATTTGTTCTTAAATTCATTTTAAACTGAAACAGAAGTATACTAATTTTCTTCAATGAATACTTCTCAAGCAAAAATGTTTCATTTCTTTGGAGGGGAAGGGGAGGGAAGAGGAAGGGATCTTTTAAAAGTGTAACACATCTAGTGGATCTAATCACTAGCCAAGATGAGCCCCAGTCAGTCACTGAACATTCTATTGTTGCATTTTTCAAGCAATAAACTAGAAAAACTTCGCGTAGGATTCCTCGGAATTAAAAAAAACTAAGCTTTTTACCACCCTTATCGACAGCGTAAGGTCTAAAGTAGAACATTTCAGCACGCGGTATTTTCAAGAAAAATATTCTGTGTTTTTTTAAACAACGACTCTTTGGAAAATATTAAGATTTTGATGTCTCATTAATGCGGAAAAATACAATTTATTAATTATTTTTATTTGCTGATTTATATATATATTAAAAAAAAAAAAAACTTATGTAAATGATGAAACTTTACTATTATACAATATATTATACTTGAATGGAACATATATGTCCCGTTATTGTCTTCAAGAGTTTACATAAAATTTAGTAGATATAAGTTGTTTACGGATGTAAAAAGGAAAATGATTGCATAAAAAAAAACAATATAAATAAAATGTATGGTGTTTAGACATTAGTATACATAGTATTCATGTATACATAGAACGTCAAAACTTTTTTTTTTTGCGTTTGTAGGGGGAGAGGGGGGGGGGGGCGACACCACAAGTTATCGTCCCGGGTGTCATTAATGCTAGGTGAGCCACTGAATGTAAGTATTTTGACAAATACATTCTCAAGTTTGAAAACGAGTTTCGCATTTGATTCATACTTAGCTTCGGATTGAAATACCCTCAACTGTCTCTATTTAATCCTATTTTATGTTCTACGGCCACATCAACATGTATGGAAGTATTTCTTATGGCTTACCGTTAGACAATTTTGCCTAACGCTTTACAAAAACTCGTGTAAAAGTATAAGCTGTGTTGGGACTGTATTTGCGTGATAAACGCAGTAGTTATACCTTAATGATGTCATAATAAAAGTTTGTGGAACTTTTCATGGTTTTTAGTGACCTAATTTATGGCGAAATTTTTTTCCAGTTAAATTTCTCCATAATGCGTAAGCATTTGAAAATCGTTTACATTTTTAACAGGTTTATTATTATTATTTTTTTAATTGTTATTATTTTTTTCATTTTCATTCATTTATTTTATAAACAAACAAAAGTTTTTTCCAGAAAAATTTAGAGAGAATTTTTATTATTATTTTTCTAAATGCTGAAAAGCAGGTTTATAAAGATTTTAAATGAAAAGCTGCCATTTTTTTATTTTTTGAAATTTTTGTTTGCATGTTTTTCTTGGTGAATATTCATTGGTGTTTCAATGCACTTTTAAATAATTAAAATCTTTTATTCTTTAACATACAATGTACTCCTTAATGATATAAATTTTAATGCATAATGATCTATACTAACGATCAGTTTCATAGTTAAAATTTTATTTGATATGTTTTCTACATATTTTTCTTTCAGATTATTGAATCTCTATGCATTTTTTTGTGTATTTTATTAGTTCGCATTGTGAAAAAAAATAAATAAAGGTATCAAATTGCGAAATTCACCATTTTTAGAATATGTCTTTAAAAGTAAGTAATTTTGAGTTCAACTCTAAAGGAAGAAAAAAAAAAAAAAAAACTAAAAACTTTTTGAATATTTCCATAAATATATTTATCAACTGTGCTTGATGAAGCATGAGTAATCAATTTTTGCATAATAAAACTAAAAAAATATCTTTCGTTGATACAATTTATTGAGCATAGTTCATACGAGGCAGTGAGAAGCAAAGGGATGCAACTGGCAAAATTTTAATTTGTAGATAACCGGTACACATGGTAAGTGAACCTCTCCTCTGTCTTGGGACAAGAGATGGTACTAGTAGCCCTGATAGTTGCTGCTATACAGCATGATTTGGAAAAAAAAAGCTGAATGAAAGCCTACCAAGGATGTTATCTTTAAACGCGTTTTACTCAAAACTTGAAATTGTCCACTTAAATCTCCTTGCTTCTCACTGCCTTATACGTTATATAGACAATATGGTTTCGTGCATTAGATGAAATTTTTGTTTTCAAAATATGGCGCATAATTCCATTCAGAAACTAACTTACAATGATTTTTTTATTAATTGAAAGCAGAAATTGAACCCCCCCCCCAGAAAAAAGAAAGAAACAGTATAACCAATACATTTTATTCACACACGTTTTCAATCTAACTTCTTTTTAAGCTCTTTTGAAATTTTTATTTAATGTTAAATCGCAAAGACGGTTTGTAGTTACATTACTCAAATAATTAATTTTTAAAATGCTTCATGAGAAAAATTGGAATAAGTTTTCAAATTTTTTTTTAAAAATTTCATTAACAGAATTTTACATTGGCATATATAATTAGGACTAGATAAACATTTTTAAAACTTAATATTTCTTGAAAACAAAGTTTCGTATTTTTTCACTTTTTACCTAAAATATCTTTTCAAATACTTTTCTTTCGGAAAGAAAAAAAACGCTTTTAAATTAACTCAAACACTTTTGAATTCAATTTTGATTATTAACTTTAAAAATAAATTTATCTCATGTTTATACAGTTAAACGTTGTCACAACAGGTGTAGCTGGAGTCTGACCTGGTGTTTTGTTTGATTGATTCATATGAAACTACAACTTATGTTGAAATGACTGAGCCTGATAAGACGCGCACCGAGTGAAGCCTTGTACTAACAAAGTGAAGTTTAGACTGGTGATGGGCATAATTGAGTTCTCATAATCGAATCACTCGATTATATAGGATCATTCGAGAACTCGATTATTATGAGTTCTCGATTATCGCAACTCGAGTTCTCGATTAAAGTTTCTTGAGTTCTCTATTATCACATCTCGAAATCTCGATTAACGCATCTCGAGATCTCGAATATCTCTTTCCGAGTTCTTGAGCGATGGACTGCTCGAGTTCTCGATTATCACTTTCCGAGTATTCGAGCGATCAACTGCTCGAGTACTCGCTTTGTGAACTTCTCGAGATGTCTATTACTCGTGCAGTGTTTTCTTTTGTAGGGATTCAGTTGTAGGGGCGGATTCGTGATTTAGGTGGGTCAAAGGGCTGGTTTCGAAAAGATAATGTTTTTTCTTATGAATGGCATGGTTTTTGATGTCTTCCGAAAAAAATTGCATTGAGTATATATCCTTTTACCTTTCCCCCAGAAAAATTTGGAATGATATGCTAACCAACTTTTGTAGCACAAATATCAAATTTACTACAGACATGTGTTTCAGGGTTCATTATCCAATGGAATGGTGTAAGGGACGTAATTAGACGTAAAGGGGAATAGGTCCGCTCAGGTTTTCAACTAAATTATCCCCCCCCCTTTTTTACATGAAAGTTAATTTTAGTTTTCTCTACTTTGGACGTGGGCTGAGGAGCCCACAGGGGAAGTGGGACACGGGGCTGGGGGGGGGGGGGTCGGCTGCGTGAAAATATGCTTCAGCACATTTGAGGAATAAATACCGCTGTGACCTAAATGGTGTCATGATCAAACTAATGACTCTCGAACGTTTCATTCGAATAGTGTTATAATTGAATGCATGCTGTCGAATGCTTGCTTATCGAATGATTCTTTGGGATGATTTGGTAGTCCAATGATATGTTTTTAGCGAAAGGTGTTAAACGGGTCTATGGGTGACACGGGTTGTGTGTCCCGGTGGTGGAATTAAAGGTTGGAACCGCGAATAAAGTTCTAACTTGAGAGGTATTAAAACTAAAATTAAATTTCATGTAAAAATTGGAAATACTTTAGTAGAAAACCTGAGGGGACATCTTCCCCCTTACGTCCACTTCCGACCACACCATTGGGCAATGAACTCCGAAACGCGTATCTGTAGTAAATTTGATATTTGTGCTACAAAAGTTGGTTATTTCATGTTATTTCTGGCCACAGAAGTGTTTATCAATTTCTCAATGAAACAAGTGGTTTACTTCTCGTGTAACTGCGGGATTGTAATTGTAGTTTTTAGGGGATTTTTTTTCTCTTGGGCATATTGCAATTGGGGGAGAGCTCCGTAGGTGGTGCACCATCGCTCTTGAGAGGGATGATTTTGGAATGGTTTTAAAATCGAATGATTGCTTCTTGCGTGCTTTATTTGAATGGGGTTAAAACTGAATGTAGAATTTTCGATTATCGAGAGATTCCTTGATAATCGAACGATATATTTTCGAACGAAAATTATTAATGAATTATTATATGAGCACTGAGCAGATATAGGAGGGAGGGGAGGGGAGGGGAATGAGTTCTGTGCTCCGGCGGTGGTGGTGGTAGAAATAGGAGGTAGAGAAACGCTTACCATATTATTTTGAGCTTGACATTTAAAAGATCAAATATTTTTTCATAAAAAAGTGAGGGATAATGAAAATATGGGCGGGTTCTCAGGCGACACTAACAGGTTTGAACTTGAAAGTTGTTTTAATTAAAAATATATTTAAACTAAAAAAGGGAAAACTTTAACAAAAAGTCTGAGGGTAGACCATCATTCTACGGCACCCCTCAACTGCACCACAGAGATATGGAACAAACCTCTAGAATGGTTTATTTTTCGAGTGATTCATTTGCGGAGATGCTCGCGAGGAGGGAGACGGTATGGGGGCAGAAACACAAACCAGGTAATGGAAATTTGTGAGTCTTATTAGTAACATTACAAATTCGCATAGTACAATTGCAAAAGATTTCGGAACAAATCTGATATACCCCCCTCTTGGGGACTTTTTCCTGTTGGCGCCAAAAAAGCGTCGCCAAGAAAACTATGTATGACGTCATATGTCATACATCGTTCTTAGCGATGCTTTTTTAGCGCCACCAGGAAAAATTCAAATTATATCATTAATTATTTAATGAAATTAATGCATTAATTTTTTTCCGTTGTTTCTCCGGGATACGAGCCCTCGGTCTCATAGTACTTTCGCAATGAGACCTCGGCTCGCCGGCCCTGCCTCGGTCTCATTACGAAAGTACTATGAGACCTCGGGCTCGCCAGGACCTCGCTGCCGCTCGGTCCGTTATCCCTCCGACTTTTAATATACATCACAGTCGGATATAAGTCACAGATCTCCTCCGTTCAGTATACAATAAAGTCACAGATTTTATGTGAAATTAACATCATTTTTGTGCTACAAAAATGCCAACCAGACCAAAATACAAACTACCAGAAACACACTAAAAACACAATAATTCAAAATATGTTCACTTACCTAACCTCTTTATTTTCAATTAGTTTAAATATAAAAAATCTATTTAGGACTCCGGTACGTCCAAACGTTGGACGACCTGACGAAAAAGAAAAAGAAGATTCATTCAAAAATTTCAATTGATACATTTGGACAACATCACAAACCGAACTCATAATTAAAATAGAAAATTCAACTAAATTAACATTAAAAAACAACAAGAAAAAGAATACTCTAAAATAAAGTTTGAATTAAAACTTTATTTTAGAGTATTCAACTAAAAATCTCCCTAAGAGCGAAACATATGAGCACCTACCTCCTACCACACATACACGTGCAAAAAGAGACTTCGAGAAACTACTTTCCAGCGTTCAAGTTGCAAAACCAGGGTTGCCAAGTTATCGCCTTATTGGCGATTTTCGTATCGAGCGAAAAATTAAAATCTCGCCAAGAGGGGGGATATCAGAGGAGAGTCAAGATTTCTTGTTGAAAAAATGAGATGTAGAAAAGTGAAGCTGAACAGGTCAATTTTAAACGATTATCATTCAAATAGTTTTATGCTATTTGAAAAGTTTTATGCTTACCTTCTGTCTCCCGGATAAAATCCGTATCCGAATCATATAGAGTGGGCAAGGGCTGGGTCAACACGGTTGAAAGCCTCTCATCTACTGCTGTGGATTCTATTTCCTGGCTGCCACCGCCCGTTTTAATCATGCTCACTCTGCCTTCTTTTTAAACGCAAGTGTTTTTAAATTTTTATATTTTCTTCGCAGCTGCTTGGCAGATCGTTTAGTGCAACCTCCAGCAGAATCAAAATCATCCGCCAACTTCGACCATGCATGCTCCTTTTGCTTGTTATAATACATGTTGGTTAATTTGCACTCAATAATTGTTTTATATTTCTCATTGTCCGTCAGGCTGAGTAGCACTTCGACTTCCAACGGAGTGAAATTACACTTCTGATTATAGAGAAAAGAATAGTAATCAAGAAGAAAAGTGTGCTTCGTTATCAAGAAAAGGTAAACAAGTGAAGCGCACAGTTCAGCATACAGTTAAGAAACAGAAAATGTCACGTGACTCACTCTCTCCAATGGCAATTGCCGTTTCATTTCGACTTCAGTTAAAACTCGGCTAACGTAATTTGTGCTTGAAGCAATTTGGAGAATACGCAGCACGTTCGACACTAGTTTTCTCCTAGTTCTCGGTTTTGGGGAGCTGAGTTTTATCTCCGCGTTGTGACGTTATTGAGAATACCACCGTTAGGCTCTTTTTAGGACTCTCGTTCGAGGAAGGAGGAGGGGGAGAGTCGGTGATTGTGGCAAGGGGGACGTTATTGCTCACAGGGACGAACGGGTACCCCTGTCACTATATATGGTCTTAGAATCGAAAAATTGCTTGACAGTTGCTTTTTTCGAACAGGGTTACCCAGATAATACACTTCGTTGAGCAAACGCTTTAAATCGGTTGTTAACGCTGTCACACCACGTTAAAGTGTTTATGTAACGTTTAAACGCAAATTTTTTACAATGCGGGGGCACCCATCCTCCTAAGGGAGATGAAACCCAGCCCTCAAATGCGACGGAGAACCTCCAGAGCGAGAGCTTCCTAAAGTAAGACCGATAGCTCTTTCAAGTTACCCCCTCCCCATCAAACTTCAATGGCTAGGTCTGTGCCATGGGCCGTCCCTCCCCCTCCCTCACCCTCTTGTGGGCATCCCTGTATAATATATTGCTTGTTGTCGAATGTTCAGTATCGAGCTACTCTTTCGGATGTTTCGAAAACCGAATAAAATTTGCTTTTTAAACTTAGTATTTAGCTAACCCCTTCTGAGGACCATCGCAACCACGGGGCTCAAAGTTGAGAAATGGACCGTTGCCAGCCCAAGTTGTGCATTTTCCACAAGTCAGTAACTGAAAGAAAAAAATAAAACGAGCGAATCAAGAAAGAAGCAAAATAATCATGAACTTCTATGCCACGTCAATAAAGTCACATTCGTACTTCCAATGCGTCGAGAATTCCAATCCTTTAAAAACACAGACAAAAATGTTTTACCCACCCTCCCCCCTCATTATTAATTAGATAAATATAATTCAATTTCCACCTCTCCCAACAGCAACAACAAAAAAGAAAAAAAGCAAAGCAACAAACAAGAACAAATTTTACTGAATATACCTTGCCTCGCGTTCAATTTTCGAGTTGAACCGAACCATTGCTTCGGTCACTCGTCTGGTCTGCTAATTCTATATTAGCTACCAGTTTGTTTCGCACTCTTGGCTTCCTTAAGAGGTTTTCCATCTCCAGCTCAGTCACTTTCCTATGCCCTGCTGATAAGTGCTAATAAGCACGAAACTGCAGTCCTCGGCTGGAAATGACTGAGCTAGCGGTGTATTTCAAGAACAAATGAGTTCATCTGCGCAGAGGAAAAGGACTTATTCCCCATTTTGTTTACATTATATAACTTCTTGTTTAGGCACCCGTTGTCAAGCGAGAGAATCATCTGATATCGGTTAATCATTTATTCGAATTAATCACTTCTAAGTGTAAAATAAATCCGAAAAATCGACCCGTTACGGAGCATCTCCTGAGGGCCGTCGAGAATTAAAGCGGGCCTAATGCCAGTTTACTAGCCGCGACACATAAACCTACGAAATTTAAACTAATTCGATTCCAAGCCGAGCCTTCCTAAGACCGGACCCTTATTTTCTGACGCGTTAACACGGCCTATCGTCGAACCTGCATCCCCCAAAGATTGATATCCCCCAAATGAAGTCTAAAATCTGTTAAATTACCCTCTAAAATAGGCTCAATCTATTACTTATCAATAACGGTTCATCCGTCTATGAAAAGAGCCCCCCCCCCGAAAATGAAATAAAATATCTTCATGAAAAAAACCGCCCCTAAAGAAATTCAATGGCGCAGGCTAAACCATGCATCCCCGCCCCCCCCCCCCCCCACTATTTTTTCTTTTGTCAAAATCCCTGTAGAAGTCAACTCAATTCTGAAAAAGCTCAGAAAATGAATGAACTACTCGAGATCTCGAATTAAAAAATCTCGAGATCTCGATTTAAAACATCTCGAGATCTCGAGAAGTCAATTGCTCTAGTACTCTATTCAAAAGATCCCGAGAAGTCAATCGCTCGAGTGCTCAAATCAAAAGATCTCGAGAAGCCAATAGCTCGAGTACTCGATTCGGAAGATCTCGATTATCAATCGCTCGAGTTCTCGGTTTGAAAAGATATCGATTATCAGTCGCTCGAGTTCTCGAATTAAAAGATCTTGACTATCAAAGAAACTCGATTATGCCTATCACTAGTTTAGAGTAGTGCGGTGTGTGGGAACTTGCGCAGTCAGTGATGTCTAAATAATGAAATTACATTTACGAAATCAGTATTTAGTAGTCAATAACGAAACCGAAACTTAGTACCGTAATTCCTTTCCGTGCCCCACCCCCATTTAACTATTTTATTCACTATTTTTTAATTGACTTCTCCATAGCATTTTTTTTAATGTAGTTAATTAAACAGAACACAAAACACACATAGAGCATATTTTGAATAATAGCATTTTTATTTGCTAAAAAGGTCATACTGGAGTCTTAGAGTGGCAGAATACATTTATACATTTAACTCGCTGGTTTTGAATTCAAGGCAACGTAATATCGCGATTCGTCCATTAATTTTTCTTTGTTTGAATCAATAACTAACATTCTTCAAAAAATGTGTAGGCGTGCCTAAAAAACTTATTTTGATCCAGGAAGCTATTTGCGAAATAATAGCTTTTTCTTTTTCAGCTTATAAAAAGTGCAAAATGAAAGAAATCATATCATAGTTTCTTGAAAAACCATGATATTAATAGAGGCGGCATGTAATATGAATATGTTATCTCAACTGTATCATGGCTTTAAGAACAATCACCAACTGCTTTGAAATCCACACAGAAATTGTCCTGAATTTTTCAATGAAACTTTTATGTTTAATTACATAATATTTTACAGTTAATATACTATACTACAAAATAATTTTAAAAACTCAAATCAGGTATGGGTACATTTTTTATTGAATAACCTTGCTCTTGTGTTATAATCATTACAACATTGTTCCTAAAATTAAAACCGCTCATTGTACAGCATTTCGGTAACATTTTGGCTTGAAACGTTAAAGATGTTTTACGTCCACATTCAAAGTATATTGGTACATAATATGTATGTACATTGCTTGACAATTGCTAAGGAACAATTACGTTTTTTGAAATAGTTAAGAATAGATAATGATTTAAGAAACAGAACGAAGTATATAGTTAGTAGGGAGGATGTACCTTTATTATAAGCACAAAATAATACAGATATTACTGCATCAATGAAGTGAAAACTTAAAAATAAAAAAATAATCCTACTTAGATGGTTTTCAAACAACCGCAAAAAATGATCTAGGTCAGAATGATGGAGACATGAGTACCTTAATATGATGTATGATTACCAGGAACACTAATGCCCTTTTTACTTATGCTTTCCATACTCCTCACTAATTATTGAGGAGTGCTTGGGAGATGTTTTCCCACTCCTCTCTCAAGCCGGATTTGAGTTCTTGTACTGTTCTAGGAGGGATAGTTCCTCGCGCAACACGTCTGCCAAGAACCTCCCAGGCAATTTCAATTGGATTTAAGTCGGAAAAGTAAGCAGGTCACTGCATACGGAGAATGTTTTCACTTTGCAGTGTGTATCTGACACTTCAATGCTTATGTGTGGCCGTGTATCGTCGACCGTAAAGAGAAAGTCTGCACCTAGAGCCCCCTAAAAAGACGAACATGGTCCAGCATAACTTCTCTGCAATACATTTGCGACGTAACGCTTTCTTTTTCAAAAACGTGAAGTGGTGTTCTGCCAGTGTGCATGATACCTGCCCACACCATCACGCCTGTGCCATACCGATCACGTTCAAACAAATTTTTGTGCATAACGTGTTCCACGCTCTCTCCACAGTAGTTGGTGACCGGAATCACTTGTCACACCAAAACGAGATTCGTCAGAGAACATCACTCTAGATCAATTTTGACGTACCCGATCAACATATTCCTTGCAAAAGCGTAATCTCTCTCGACGATGGCGTGGTTGAACTTGGATGCAACGTACGGGCTTTCGTGCATACAAACCAACATTATTTACTCGCCATGAGATGGTTCTTGCAGAAACATGCGCACCGGTAGCGATTGTAAGATTTGCAGCTATCTGTCCAGGAGTCAAATTTCTGTTCCTTTTTGCCACGAGGAACATAACGATCCTCTGAAGGTGTGATGTTCCTACCACGAACCCCGGCATGCTTTTGCAAAACAATTCCACTTTCAGTGGTCTTCTTTTGTCGGGAGATGGCATTTTTTGATACACCGACTGCAGCAGCCATAGTGGTGACACTTTGACCTGTTTCCAATCGTCCAACCGCTCGTTCACGATCGTAGGTACTCACATTATGTCTTGCTGACATTTTACTCTTAAATATTTCAAGAACCAAACATAATTTCAGAGAAAAACCTTTTTTAACATCCAGCACTATTTTTGTTAAAAACCAAACAACGTGAATTTTCATACAAATCTCTAGTGTGTATGCACTGTCTTTTATACAGATAACGAGTCTTGATCTACCACGCCATCTGAACTTAATTTATTTCCATTGGCCAGCTGGTTGAGGCACAAATTTGCCTAAATCACTTGTTCCTTAGCAATTGTCAAGCAGTGTACTTAGAAGTAGATCATTAGTTTAAGGGATCCTTATAAAAAAGAAAAAAAAAAGACATTTTAAAATAAAGTAATGAAAACTTTGATATGAAACATCGTTTGTGGCAAGGGGAGGTGGAGGTGCTATTCAATTTCCCGGGCCTCCTCCGAGAGATTTTTTTGTATCCGCCCCTGGTTCTACTACACCAACTTTCTAATAACAAAACGCATATTTGAAACACTTCAAGTGATTTGTAACTCAGAAGGCCTATATGAAAAAAAAATAAAATAAGGAATTACTCTTAAAAATGATCAAAAATTTCTTCAAAACATCTTTTTACTAATGTTCGGTTTAATAATTAAACAAAAAATATTTTAGTAAGGTAAAATTCAACATTTTTGTATGTATATTTTCAGTTACATAAGTTACGATTAAAAATCGGTAAACATTCATTGATAAAAAGATACTTTTCAATGAGCGAAACTCTATTTTTCTACTGTTGAGATAGGGAGAAAGTTGCGGAACGACACAAAATGGCGGACGCTGGAGCGTGTCGCCACTTAAGAGACGGATCGAGGGCTTTAGTTTGGGCTAGGCAGAAATTCATGAAATACACTGCCAGCTCAGTCATTCATTGGGCTGAAATTGAGTGAATGACTGAGCTGGCGGTGTATTTCATGAATTTCTGCCTTCTGGCTATAGGGAGGTAACTTACTGAAAAGCGATTTCATTAGCTAAAAAACGACCATTAAGTCAGAATTTATATGCGCAGTTACTCTCAGAGAGTATAGTCCTGAACACGGAGATATTTGCATTTACCCTCTTTTCTCTAAACACACTGGGGTTAGTGTAAACACGATCTCCTTTAATAACAAGCAGCCATAAAGTCAAACTTTACTATGGTTAGTACCTTTTAGAGAGTGTAGTCCTGAACGCGCGATGCACACAGAACTTTGTCTCTCAATATATCCCCCCCCCCCAAAAAAAAAAATCTAAAGTTAAAATATAGAAACAATGTTTCTATTTACGACAACTGACTCAACGAGTATCATGATTAACGCAGATTTGGGGGAGGGGGGGGGAGAGTACAAAACCTTCCGAAATGTTCTATCATTTTACTCGCAGTGACAACATGTAAGATATGAACCCAAATCGATGTAAGAATTCTGAACAGTAATAAAAATTTTATTACGAAAATGTAAATGACATTTACATTTGCTTTTAAGAACTCGAAATTTTCTCACAATATTTATCTTTTCTCCAATATTTATTATTTTTATTCATTACGGTACACCAGCAGATGCAATATTAGATCACTCAATGCCCCATTCTCTAATTCCATTTACATGATTTCTCATCCCGGATAATGCAACGTCAATATGGGAAATATATTCCAGTAGTATCACCAAAATAAACATGGGATTCAATGGTGCCTAAGGTTTAATTAGAAGCGAGCAATAATGTTACATTATGAAAATTGATGATTCATTCCCAGTTCTGTGATGCATTATCGAACATTTTCCTTATTAGAATGCACAGCATGAAATGCACAGCGAATTATTAACAGTACCTTAGTAGCGAACTAGTAACAGAATAGCTTAATAAATGTTTTTGGTCTTTTCATATTTCTATTAAAGTTTAGCTAATGTGTTACTTGTAATCTTTAAAGGCAAATTTCTGGGTTAGTATTTGGAAAATGTAGAAAGGAAAGTGTCGCTACTTTCGGGATGAAAGCAATTAGATTTGCTTCCGTTTTAGAGTTTCATTTTTAAATTTGCTGCACAACATAATTTGTGTGCAAAAAATACAAAAATAAATAAATAAATAAATTTAAAAAAAAATCTGAACTTTGACATTTTGAATTCAAATTATGTGTTTTGCAATCACGAGTTGCAACAGGACCCTACTCATTTGGCTGCCTCTCCTCCTTGGTGCTTACGCGTGTATAGTTGTGTGTGTGTATGTAGGCGTGCGTGCTTGCACGTGTAGGCTTGGGTGTGTGCGTATACCTGTGTTTATGTACGTATGCGTGTGTGTATGTGTGTGAAGAAGCGTGTGTGTGTGAGAGAGAGAGAGTGCGTGCGTGTGTGTAGGACATGGACGCCACCGCCCAGGAGAAGAGGTTTCCGGGGGATAGTGCTCAGCAGAGAGGAGCCGCGCTTGCAGAGGCCGATGGGCGGTGGTGCAGCAGAGGCCAAGCTGAAAAAGGAACCACAACATCAAGGACGGTCAAATGAAAACAATTAGCAATTGTGATTCCTCAAAAAAATTCAATCAAACATTGCAGCCAGGTTTTGGCACATTGCTTTGATTTTATTTTTTCAAATTCATCCGCTTCAAACATTTCCGTTTCAAAGAGTTTTAATTTTACTCTGTATACATTTAAGTATCTTTCACATATTTTTATCCATATTTAATGTTACAAAATGATCGCTTAAGTATAGTGATAATTTATTCATAATACAGAATCAATCATTAATGAAAAGAAAAAAAAAAAACCTTTTATGCAGCAAGAAATGAGCTAAACTGTAGCTTAAAAAAAAAAAAAAGATTAAAAAAAAAAACATATCTATTTATTTAGAGCAGACGAATTGACAATGAAAAACAACTAATCTGAACGATATCATCACAATAGTTGGATATGAGAGATTCTTCATGGTGAATACAATGCTGTTTTCCCTATTAAATACAAGTAACTGCTGAAAACTGAAAAATAAAATTAGGGGGTGTGATATCGAAAAGGGAGGGTAGTAATGGGGGAAAACGGTGGTCATATGTATATTGTTTCAAGGGCTCATTTACATAAGAATAATCAAGAGTGGTGTCAGAAGCATTTTGAAGAGGTATTTTTTGATGTGCAGTGTGATGGGTACCCGGGTACCTGGTTATTGAGTATAGGTATAAAAATTTTAAATGCTAACCCCCCTCCCCCCCAAAAAAAATGTTTTCTGAAAACACGGTTACAACTTTCTTTAGTTCAGGTTCAGGAAAATAACGAGGAATAAAAGCAATTTTACCAAGACTTAGTTAGAAAGTTTAAAAATTATGATAAAAGTCGCAAAAGGTACCCGATCTTTGACGCTAGGGTTAACTCTAGCGTCAGTGACCAAACTTTTAAAAAAAAATGCTTTTATCCTGTTTTTTTTTTTTTTTTTTTGCAATGCTGGATGTATTAAGTTGTACGCTTTGATATTTCACAACGAATTCGTAGTATTATTTTATTTATTTATAGCAGTAATGTTCAACTTTAGGCCCGCGGACTACATGGGGCCCGCAAAAGTCATACATGTGTCCCATTGCATCGAAAAATATTACCTGCAACCTCACAATCATTTGCTCAACCTTTGCTATCATGGCGTCTGACATTCATAGGTATACTCAAAAAAAAAAAAAAAATCCAACGGGAGACACGAAGTTCCTGATGATGTAACATCAATAAAAATAAAAAAAACCCACCATAATATTGCTTTCCAGTTCACATCATAACAAAAGCAACTCTGGAGCAACCAAAAGTCACAACTATTTTGTTTTATAACAAAACAAAATCTGGCGTTGACATGATTTATCAAATGCTTCGATAATTTCAAAGAATTTGACTGAAGGGGGATAATTAATGGGTGCGGTGCCCTTTGAAATTTAACTATGCATTAATGCATATCATGAGTATACTTCATTTCATTTAAAATCTTAATTATATCTGTAAATGCAATTTGAATAAATGTCAATAATACGAAAAGTTTCTTTGCGTCTAAGATCTGCAGTGTGACTCGTATGTAATATGCAATGTTTTCAAGTGTTTCTTTATTTATATTTTTTTACTGAGTGAATATTTTTTCTGGCATTTGAAGTGAGTCCAATACTTTGGTTTTACACCAAAAAAAGAAGTGAACAAAATGTAAAATGAACTGTTATCAATAAAAAAAAGAAAAGAAAAAAAGAAAGAAATCGTTTGTGAGGAGTTTTTAGATATGGGGGAGGGGGGAGGGTTTCAACTAGCTACAATGGCTCAAATTTTCATGATTTGAACTATACGTTTCTCTAATCCTTCAGTAGAATATTGCACGATATCATCATTCAAACTAATCGCATCTACGATTATCAGGACATCAGGTTCATCACCACATGAAGCCCATTCGCTTTCAACGAATCTTCACAAAGCGAGCAATGGAACACGGGGTTCGCTATCTACCAATCGCAAATAGGTTTTGCGTAACGTCACATCTCGACGAAGTGGCAGCAATAACCAATCTTGAATGCTCGATAACACAGGTCAATATGATTTTTGTTTCTGGCTTTTTAGTATTAAATTATGGTTTGTTTTATGTTTTTTTATAAAGGGAAAAATAATTATTTTGACCAAAGTTTGTTTTTGTAAAAACTAGAGGATTTTTTTGAATTCTTAAGTGAAATACAGAGTTTTTTTTTAAAGACTCAAGTAGAAAATTGTTTGCTGAGCATTAGTACTTATAATTTAAGAATAATATAATAAATAATAGCATATGAACCTAAAATAATAAAATCCAAGCTCAAAAATTAATAGTTTTGGTGATTTTGTTATGTTTCTGTGCACTGTCTCGTATTTAGCCCTAAATATAATCTCTCATCATATTCTAATTATTCTACTCTTGGTGTTGTTTTCCAAAGTTCATCACATCTTGGTGAAAACGCTCTCTTGGCTCCTCTGAGTAGGCACCCATATTATCTTTAAATTATTTTAGGTGAGCGTGTAGCATATTAAGTTTATAAGACACTTCTACAGTCAATAATTTTAAAGCTTTCAAGCATGTTTTCAATCAATTCTTGATAGTTGTTTACTCTGTTGTTTCCGAGAAAACCATTCACTACTGCTTTTTAAGACTCTCGCAAGCTTGTTTTCAATTGTGATTGAGTAACTGTTTGAACTCGTCACTGGTCAGTATAATTTTTTTATTTGTGATCCAACGAAAATACTCGATTTAACTCTAGCTTCAGGTAATTTGGAAAAGAATTTCCTTAAATATTTAAAAGCTTTAGAATTTTGATCCAGAGTTTTTACTAATCGCTACATTATTCCTGATTTTATATGTAATGGTGGCATCAATCGCTTCTTAGGGGTCCCAATGTGACATGTTTCCCTATCTGAAATTCGACGCGATGAGGCCATATACGCTGTTGGTAACGTACTGATTGCTCTCCTATCCCATAAGCAAAGGTGACAAGGGATACTTAGTATACACGCCTTGAATTCCACCAGAAAACTAACCATCTTGAAATCTCCTATTACTGGCCAATCATATTCTGTATATTTTAATTTCTCCAGTACCATTTCCTTTTGCTTCACAGAATGTGCTAAGGTTAATTGGTTTCCGTCGTGAAGAAGGATTGATTTTAAGCTTTTTGTAGAGCTATTGATGAAAAGTCGCCAGTCAGAATATCTACATGGTATCTTTGGCAAAAAAAAAAAAAGAAACACACACACACACACGCACACACACACACACACAAATTTATGACAGTCTCATTGATCAGTTATTTTCACATCATTTTCAAGTAAGTGCCACTGTTTTAATTGGGAACCTAGAGTCTGCTTTATTCTTGGGCAGGTTAAGGTCTCGTACTAAATCATTGTACTCGGTCGATCTGATGAGTGGGGTTATAATGTTGACGCTATCAGATTTCTCCAAGAATATTTTCTATTATTTTGAGAAGGGGAGGGGGCGCCAAAACGAGGTCATGCCCCTGTTCGAAAATGACCTAGTTATATCCCTGAGCAGACGATAAATTTGCAAAAAGCAAATTCAAAAATCAATTTTTTTTTCCTTATGCTAATCAGTTAAAACTCCAAAATACACGTAAAACAGACACAAACAAACTTTAAAAGTTATGGAGGGATATTTTCGTGTTTTTCTATGGATAGTATCAGAATTCATGCATTAAAACAGAAACACAGAAAAAAAAGTTTTTTTTTTTTTTTGCTGATCTGTGTAATGTAAACTGTTCAAACTTTTGACGCGTATGATTAAAATATCTAAAAAAAAAAAAAGGTAAAAAAAAAAGAATAAACTCAATTGCCTGAATGAAAAAAGGGGTTTTCCTTGTATCCATAGAGAGTGGTTCGATTTTATTAACTGCTACTTGGTAATTGAATTGAAATTAATTAATTTTATTAAATTTCATTTATATTTACCCTGTTTTAAAAAATTAACTTTAAATTTAATTTATCAATTTAAAACCAATGTTGCAATTTAAAATGATGTAATTTGATGTAAATAATGTATGTTTTATCCAAATTCATTTTATTTTTCCATGCTTCAAATCTCAAATTTTCTGTTTAATTCATCAACTTAAAACTACAATGTTTCAAAACCTATGCTTATTTAAAACAACAAAATCTTTCTTCTCTTAATTAAAATGTATTTTTGTTTTCTCTTTTGCGGATAACATATTCTCACGAGAAAAAAAAGAGAATTTTATAATACCTTATATATTTTTCCCATTGCAAAAAGCTCTTACATAACGAAGTGTTTTATTATTATAGTTGTTTGAGAATAAAAAGTCTATCCCAAACTAAATAGATACTTTTTTCATAGTTCTAACTGTGTTTTAAAAGAATATCGTCATAAATATTCGTGCGTTTAATTATTTTCTTTCTGTATTTGAGCATCTAAAAGTTTTCTCAACTGCTACGAATATTCAGTTATACATGTTATTACAGATCTAAAAACATTTTTAACTGCAAGCAATGCAAGAGCATTCGCTGGAATTTCTTCAGCTAAGCGTTTCTCAGTCTTTTAGCATTCGCAGCCAAGTTAACAATCTTAATTTTCAACGTGTCCCTCCTAAAAAAACAACAAGAATATTAATGCATTTTGAGTACCTAGGAGTACTACTCGTCGACCTTAACCAAAAAATCTGCACATAAACGATGAAATTTAGTTTTAAAAAATTGATAATGAGTTTATACAGCTTTCATCAAACGGCAATAATTTACTTAAATATGGATTTGAATTTGCCGACGCTTGTACCGAATTTTAAGATTTTTTTAAGTCCTTATGAGGACGCGTCCCACGGATTGAAAATAGCTTTCTTACATGTATTTGGTCTCTTTGCAAAAGTTTATGAAAAGGAAAACAAGAAAAAATACAGGAAAAATATTATTTTTTTATTGTTCGTTTTCATTTTGATGTATAAAAATTCCGTCAGACGATAACTTGTGTAATTATTCATCCCAAAAAGAGGTGATAACACCTTTTTTTTTCAGGTTTTTAATTTCAATTTTTAATTTCAGGTATTTCAAAATCAAAATTTCAAGCTAGAGATAATTTGCATTACATAATGGCGTTTCTATTATTTAAATATTTTCACAATATTTACACCTTTTTGCACTTAAAAATGACAAGAGTAGATTTGGAATATTCTGCATATTTTATCATCCACACAATTTTCAGTTCTTTCCATGTACAAAAACTCCATCAACTGATAACTTTGTTACTTATTCTTAAAAGGTATTAAAAAAACAATTTGCATTCTATTATCACAAAAAGATAAGGTTCAAGCTAGAGATAATTTGCCTTATGTAATAGTTTCTAATATTTAAATTTCTTCATAACATTTACATTTTCTTACACTGAGGAAAAAAAAGAGTACATGAGTAGATTTGGAATATTCTACATATTTTATCATCCATCCAATTTTCAGTTCATTCCATGCATAAAAATTCCGACAGCTGATAATTTCATTATTTGTCTCAAAAAGGTATTAAAAACACAATTTATTCTATTGTCACAAAAAAAAATAAGTTTTCAACTTCAAGTATTTTAAAATTAAAATTTCAAGCTAAAGATAATTTACTTTACGTAATGGCGTTTCTAATATGTAAATTTCTTCACAATATTCACACCTTCTTACAATGGAAAAAAACGACAAGACTACAAGAGTAGATTTGGAATATTCTGCATATTTTATCATCCACCCAATTTTCAGTTCATTCCTCCTATCGTCAAACATTTGACTGATACTTTCCATCTTAACCATCTTCTTTCTGAGGATCAATTTTTCTCCTAAAGTGCATGGAGCGCGGGCTGCTTGTGGCAACGTCCCCTCCCTGCCATTTTGAATGATAAATGAGCTCGTGATGAAGGACTCGCTCACTAATTATCCCCTGTTTCTGGAATAAATTTGCAAAAGCGCCAAAGAAGGTCTGTTTGTAACTCAGTCCTGGAAATCCGACACAACTTTTAAAAGTGTTTTTAACAAATTTCATCGCCTCTTATCTTTTAAACACTTTCTTTTCTTTAATGATGATTGTTCTTGGGTTTATCCCAGGTTTGATTCTCCTTTCGGTATTTGCGTGGTTTTCATAGCCAGGTTTAATTGTCCTTCAGTATTTGAGAATACCTGAATTGCTTGAATTCCCGCGTTTTGGGCATGTATGCAAGAAAGATTTAAAGATAATTTATTGCAATGAATTCAGCTCAAAATATGTCGACAATAAGACTTGATCGATTAGCATATTTACCTAAGCACTTCAAAATTAAAAAAAAATTACATTTTTCTTTTTTCGATTTTTTAATTTTTTAATGATTGAATAAAATGTGGTGTTTTTTTCGACGTATGTTTCATTCTTAGGTTTATCCCAAGATGTTTTTTTCAAATTCCTTTACTCTCAGTTTTTGATAAACCTTTTGCTTGCTCAAATCAGTTTTTTTTTTTTTTGGCGCTTACAAGGAAAAAAGAAAGATTATTTACTAAACATAGTAAAATACAAAATACATTTAACAGTGTTGAAGGATTTGAGTATCCAAACTTATTTTAGTTCTTTGTAAATATATATATATATATATATATATATATATATATATATATATATATATATATATATATATATATATATATATATATATAAACAGGTATTCACTGAAAATAGTAAAATACTTTTATAAAATGTATTTATTAGTAAATTAAATACAAAATACATTTAATAGTGTTCAAACGGTTTGAGCATTCGTAATTTTTTCAGTCCATGCTAACTTTTCCCTTTTCTGAGTCCTTTATTTTGAAGTAATGAATATAATTTGGCTTTCTGAAGAAATGTCTTGTTTTTATGATAATTCCAGGTTAATAGTCTCTTTTTCTCCTTATTTTCGACAAATATCTTAGTTGCATGGCATGCTTATCTTTAATCCGCCATTGACGATGGATTCTAAAAAATCGACATCAAAGTTTCCTTACAATTTAATAAAAGACAATGTTAGGTATACCCTCTACCTTACTTGCAAAATTTAGAATGAGAATTTTATTCTTATTTGGTCCCAACGCGTCTTCTAAATCTTTAACTACAATACACACATTTTTGTTATGTTTTTACTGTAAAATAAGAGGAAGTCCAAAATAGCAATCGTGCTTAAAACCTAAAAACTCGTAGCCTAAAAACTATTTTAGGTGTGATATTTCACTAAAGATTTTAGGATGATAATTAATCCGCCATTAGCAATGAACTGCTAATTTAGATTTCAAGCAACACCGAAAAATTTGCATGAAAGCTTCCTTCGTATTTAGAAATAAAAAATATAGGTGTGTCCCATATATTGCTTATGATATTTAGAAAGAAATATAACTTTTAATTTGGCTTAAATGCATCTTTACACTCTTTTGCTTTATTACACATTTTTGATATGTTCTTATTGCTGGGAATTTTCTGGAACAGAACTCGCGATGTTCTCCGAACATGATTTAAAAGTCTGATCGCGAAAAGTTGAACCTTGACTGCTCCTTGTTTTAGAATTGTCCATTTTCGTGAAGGGGGATACAGAGAGGAAAGTTGGAACGGAATTTGCAAGTGCATCATTGGTTCTAAAGCTTGAATACGTCACCTTGGAATTTAAGAAATTAGCCAAAGAGGTAAAACATTCTAATTTTGTGCGGTCTAGGCCGATATCTCATTGGACAGGTCACATACTACGTAAGTGGGTCAGTCTTGGTCTTTTAGTAGCAATTGGTCAGCGATAACAACGCCTCTTATAATTAATTTCAATTGAAAATTGATGAGAGTAGGATTGCAATAATGAATGCAAAGTTTGTCATTTTTACTTTTTCAGAAACTCAATGCAGGTATTACTGCAACTTAAACCTTTCAGGTCTAAATAATCATGTAACGAAAATATACTATGAGTATTTTTTTTTTCGTACCTCCAAAATGCTGCTAAACTCCAAAATATGGCACGCATCCTTTCTTTCTTCTCTAAATATTTTATTTTTTTGACTCGTTTTCTGAAATGATTGACAACTGTCATTTGTTCGCTGTCGGACTATAGCATCAATCGCTATTCTAGATTGCGGTGATAGTTTCGTTTAAATCCGAAAAACGCGTATGAAAGTTTCTTTGCAAGTTTTTAAAAACCGTAGGCATTAGGGTGGGCCGGAAAAACTTTTTTTGGAAATCTGTTTTTGGATAGTGTGGAAAAGTTGCTATATGGGTCTGTTATCAACCTCAAAATATTTTACTAAATTTGTTTAATTTTTGGCCGGCCCTATTTAGTCTTAAAAAATTGAAAAAAAAAAGAAAAAAAAAAGCAAAAATATACTTTTTTAAAAAAAAAAGGGGGGGGGGGGGGGTTCCAAAAAAAAAAAAAAAAAAGAAATTTGAAAATAGTCCAGCAAACAGTAGAAATGTCAGTTGTAGCCCTCAAATACTTTTACACATTTCGTAGAATATTTAGCTGCGCTCCTTAAAACTGAAATACGAAAAAAATGAAAAAATATATTTCTTCACCATAATCTCTTTATAGTAAATAAAAGAAAGGTTTCAAAGAAATTCCGGAAGGAAATCTGTGGTGGACCTGCGTCCAGGAGACCCCATAGCACCTACATCCTTGACATTTTGTATAAAATTACTTCGAGCCCAGGGGGTGTGCACCTGGGATTTATTTTTTAAAATTCGAATTAGTTTTTTGTAATTAATTTTTTAAGCTCGAATTTCGCATAAATTACCTATTATTGCCTATTAAAGGGGTCTAAAATTACTTGCACATATTAATATTATATATCGTTGGAAAGGGTAAAAGTTTCCACGTTCTACGCAATTTGTTTAATTGCTGTAACTTAATTACGGCGGAAGTTATTTGGGCTTTTAGCTCGAACTTTTTTAGGCTTAGATAAAACTTAGGCACTACTTTCTTCATTAAATCTATCAGTAAAACGCGAAGGAATCGGCCCTCAGTTTTCTCTTTGATGCTACTGGAAAGAGCGGCTTTTTTTACTCCAGATGTAACTCGACTTATGGTCGAAAAACTGGGCTTCTATCTCCAAAGGAAAAAAAACGTTACAAGCCGTTAAAAATCAAATTCGAATAGTCTCATATCCATTAAAATTATTGAAGTTGCTATAGTTGCGTCTTTTCAATTCGCTTTTTTCTTTCTTATTCATAAACTTTAAGAGCTTCGATTTTAACGAAAAATCTTAGGCTCAACTCAATTCAAGCCCTGAACTAAAATATATTACTAGAGACATGAATATGAAAGCCACTTTTCAAACGTACAAAACTGCAGTTTTGCAATGCTCATCAGGAGCCCCTTAGCCCTTACGGCTTTGCAAGTTGGTACAAGTTATTCTGAAGCCCGGGGAAGGGCTGCTTTTTTTATCCAAAGGGAACTCATAATGCCTTTTTAATATGTTTCTTTCTAACTGACAATTTAAATCTTCGAGAATCAAACAAGATTGTGAAGCAAGCTTCGGGGGTATGTGAACGTTAGCGAGCAGGGGACAGACCCCCTAGAGCCCCCTAGTACTTAAAAAGTAGTTTCGAAATAAGTATTAATACTGAAATGTTATGTGATGCGTTACTTAGAATAAATATTGGAAATTCGAACAATTTTATGCGACTATGCATTTACTGCTATTTTAGACAACTGAAACTGCAATAAAAGTTTGTGGTGAAACTGCACGAGATGGATATATTCGTGTAGAACTTCAAGCTAGGAAAGAACTTGATAACACGGTACAATATTAGTCGAAAAAATTAATTCATTAGCATGAGGGATTAAAAATCAAATTTGGAGATATTTTTTTTCAAAATTTTATTTTTTTCTATATGTTATCTAGAAAATGTATGACTCTATTGCGTGATAATAATTACTTTGATAAATACAGCTATTTATATCATCAGTCTATGAATGAATTTTGAAACATAATTTTCATATCGGTTTTTAAAGAAATCCAATACTTTTTCATTTTTCTAAAATTTTCGATGTCAGAAAAGTGCTGTTAAATCCTCATTAAAATCAATAAAACATTTTATATGCTCGAACTGGCTCATTATATAACATTTATAACATTTTCGTTGCATTCCAGCAAAATATTTGGAATTTATTTTTAAAAAATATTTTTTGACAAAGAATCATTTTTCGTCTTGTTTTTCGGTTTTTCAGTGTCAAAGAGGACCGGGTAGATATTTTTCAATATCCAAGATTTTTTTAATAAGTGCTAACTAGCTCAATACGCAACTTTTGCGCGCTATCCAAAAATAAATTTCGAAAAAAAAAAAAAAAAAAAATCGGCTGATTTCGGCAAACAATAGTAGGCATATCACATAGGGGAGACCGGGGCTAGTATGCGAAGGGGAAAGTATGCGAACGTTTGATATTTTTCTTGTTTTTGGTTTGAGCCCTGAGTTTTTGGCTTGAGCTTTGGTTGACAGCTCTGAGTGAGCTGTCGCGTAACCACGTAGATGCTTCGCTACTGTCAGTGTATTTGTGTATTTTCAGTGAAATCTGCAAAAACCAAACATGTTGCACGAGAGAAAGTTGTTTTTTCGCAGTGTTAAGCATTTTTTTTTCATCCCTAGTTATTTTCTTATGAAACCTATAATTGTAGAGTAATTTGCCAAAACTTATTAATATTGAATATCCCATGCTTTTACCCAACAAATGACGTCTTATTCGGACTATTTTATGAAACCATTTTTAAGCTAGTGTAACTTGATTTCCATACGGCGAGTTGGGGCTAGTAATCGAACTTTTTTCGGTGTAAGTGTGCGAATTCGCATACTTGCTCCAAGTTAAGTTTTTAGAATCAAAACATTCAAGAATTGAAATTTAAATTCTGTAAATTGTCAATTTAATGAAATAACCGCATAAGTTACACTATTCTTGAGCATATCACTTCTTTCAGACATGCCTATACAATTGCCAACATACTTTTCTTTCCGTAAATGAGAAAATACAAGAGAAAAAATAACAACAGGAAAACCGCACCAGGTGTAATATGCATTCCTTAGCATGTAGATGATACCTGAAATGTTTCCACTCAACGTCAATAGAAGGGCTTGATTTTTGTGAAGAAACTACTACTCTAAAAAAAATATTAATAACACCACTCTTTTTCCCTTCACAATGTAGTCATAAGATGCTTCCTCTTGATAAGAGTGCACATGGCCCATTAAAAAATTATGTTAATCCCGTCAGTGATTCTTGGATGGCGAATAATCCAGGAAAGCCAATGACGAATTACGACGTACCAACGGTGGTAGCAGTTGCTTTTCCACAAGAAACAAGCTCCATAAATGTTATGAACGGTTTCAAAAAGAACTGATGTGTTTCCCTGCAATTCAAACATTTTTCAGGACTATGACTTTATGCCAAGTTATACCACTGATCGGTCAGACTCCCAATCTCCTTGATCTATGAGAGAATCTGTTTGACCCCCCCCCCCCCCCCCCCAGACGCAACCATGTTGGAAGGAAGCAATAAAATTGGATGTAACTGACCTAGAGCAGATTCAGTTGCTACATCATTCAATCATTCAGATCTATAGTTTCTAACTGATGATAGCGTTATGTCTCAGGTAAACCCACAGTATTACTCCAGATCATATACGACCTTATCCTAAAGCTGGAGAGGGACATATAAAATAAGAATGGAAACGAAAGAGGTCTACACAGCAATCATTATATATTAGTTCTGTAGCCTGTTTTTGGTTTCTACGCCAGATTTTCCTCAATTCTTGATCGATTTCTTTGATTTAAGCCTTATTTTAAAGCTTATGGTGGTGGCTACTGACGAAAAATAGACCCACGGTCTAAAAATTGTTTTTTTCAGTCGAAAAACCTGTTTTAAAGAACCAGAATGAGGTTTTTGGTTAAACTTATAACTTTAAATTGCGCTATGACCGACCGTGCTGAGCAGCTTGATCGGCAGAGCGTTCTCTTCGTAACCAGGAGATTACGTGTTCGGGCCCACGTCCGGACAATCTGCAACAAAAAATTAGAGAAATATCGCACATTACATGAACACTTAATTAAGTGAATAACAACTATGAAGGATTAGAATAAATGAGAAGGAAACGCTCCTTGCTGATATGAATACTTGAAGCGACTTTGTGCTAAATTACTTCGGAACTGTACGTTTTTTTTTTCTTTTTAAGCTTTGGCTCTGGTAAGAAAATTAAAGCATAATGTAAGCGAAAATATAAGTAACAGGTTTAAGATTTCAGAATACAATAGAGCTGTTTTTTGTTTAGAAAAAAATAATAAATCGTATAATGAAATATATATTCCTCTAATGAGTTTTTGACTCTTTGTACAAATAAAAAAATTACTACCTCAATTTGAAGGGTAAAATATATATTTTTTCTTCTTTTTGCAAAAAAAAAAAACAACAACAAATTGCTTATTACATTTTTACTACATTCGAAAAGCTACGCTTAAAAAAGAGCATAGTTCAATTTATTTTGTATTTTAACCGTGCTGTTAAATGATGAACACGTGCTGCCATCTAAGTCATAACGGTTCAAGCAGCCTGCGAAAACAAATTGTTAAAATTTTCAAGAATAAAAAATGTTTCTTCAATATCTTATCTTATATGTTATTCCCTTCTCATTTTAATACTTATCAGGCTGGCTAATGAAGAAAAATAGACTTACGGTCGAAAAATCAAGTTTTCGAAAACGCCCCTTGCTGTTTCAAAACCTTGATGCTGCCTGTAGTTCTCATGCATTTTTTAAAAGCCAAGTTCTAATGCAATTTTCCATTTTTTACGTCGCTTTCGGCCAAAAAAAAAAAAAAAAAAAAAAAATAGCCTGTGTGTGTGTTCATATTTCAATAAAGCTTAAAAGCACTGGACTTAGTTGTTCGGTTAAATTGATAAGTTTTTTTCGGTAGAGCCTTCGGCTACAAACTATCTGAACTTCGGACAAGTTTGGGCTGTCCGAAAGAATATCAAATTTATATTAGTATTACGCATTACATGTACTCATAACATACAAACGTAATAAAATAAATGCAGTGGGAATGCTACTTGGTGTTTCGACTCCATTATGCAGGCTACAGTTATCATTCGGATAAGTTGACTGTTAATCGAAGAGTGTTTTTCCTTTTTTTAAGCTTTGACTAAATCCAGACCATTCAGCATCATGTAAGCATAAAAAAGTATTAAATTTACCTAAAGGGAATCCTTTTTGTGTAGAAAAACATTTTCATTGTATGCTGAAATGTAGATGTTTCTAATAGCAGTGTTCGACCTTTTGTACAAATGAAAAAATACTACGCCAAATTAAAACTACGAGTTTCACCCAGTAAACCTTTAATTTTTTATTCGCGCGAATACGATATAAAGCTTTAAAATTATTATCAACTTCATTAGCAAGAAATAATTTTCTACTCCTCTGCTTTCTGCTGAAAAAAAAAACATTTTTTTCTACGTTCGAAAAATTACACTTAAAAAACGGACTCAGTTCAACTGGTTTTGGTTTTGAATTTTAAGTGTTCGATTAAAAGAGAAACATGTGCGGGCATTTGAGCCGTAACTCATAAAGCAACCTTCTATGTGAAATAGTTCAATATTCAAAGATAAAAGCACTTATTTTCAATCTAATTTATTACTTCTCTAGAATCTTCGTTTCAATCGCTACGTGAGATCTTCATCATTCTTGAACCAAATTCCATGCTTTTCGAATAATTTTAAATTGTATCATGCTGGTTAATGACAAAACGTAGAAGCATGATCTCATTATTATTATTTTTTTTTTTTGGCAAGAAGCTTTTTTGCTTTTTTTTACTACGCATTCCTTCAATGAATAGCTTTCGAAAAGTTCTTTGGGGTGTCGGGCTGTTAATCAGAATGGCGCCAATTCGAATCCGTGCCAATAAATATCTCTTCAATATTTCTTTTTTTCCCGTCAGATGCTCGCATGAGCAGGACTGTATATGCCACAACTTGTTTTTTACATGCACAATTATTGCTTTTTCACGAGTCACTACTCAGCAACACTTTTAATGACATTTATTTTTGAATTGAAAATATGTACGACCAAAAGGTGAGCGATGATCAAATTATCACAACGTTGTATTTAACGAGGTTTTGTTAGTGATGTCTTTAAAATACATGCCTTCTCTTTTGGGCTTACTTTTTTTTTCGGTTTTTCTTCATAATAAAATTCTTTAAGAATTTCCTTTGAAATTCTTAAAGAGCGAAATACCTTATGAAACGATTCGAAGCACAGTGCGGAGTTCCGCACGGGTCGACTAGTACTATTTGATACTCCTGTCAAAAAGGTTTTTAAGAAAGAGATACCTAAGCAGAAAAACGCAAATCATCACTAAAAGTCCCTAAAACATACAAGAAATTTCTGAATCCAAGAGAAAACGAATGTAAACCCCAAAAGAAACATAAAAAAGAAGAACGGCGGCAAATAAAACAGTTCATTTCAAACAATGTTTGAATTTTTCAGATTTATTTCTGAAATCAGTAAAACTTTTTATATGGTGTAACATACCTAATTTTAAAGCATTTACAATACTAATTTTGCTTTTTTTTTCATTCATTGGGAAGTTTTATTTGCTTATTTAAAGCATCATTGATGCTTTATGTGAAATGTTCTGTGTCTATAATGAGTTTTTCTCATTTCACTAACTTACCCCATATGGCTCGCCAACTTACCCCGTGACGGGGCAAGTGTGCGAACTGTGCGAAGATTCACAAAAAAATATGCAAAAAATAGACAAAGCATAGTACTATCAAAACAAAACAAAAAAAAAAGATTTTATTGCTAAAACCATACAGATTATATAAGCAATAAAAGAAACATTTTCTACTTTATTTTCAACCTTAAAAAAATAAAGTTTAAAAAGTTCGCCAATTATCCCTGGTCTCCTCTACATTACTTGTTAAATTTAGAATGATTATCAAAATGTTATTCGTCTTAAATGTATCTTCAGAACCTTCTAACGATTAACGTCATCCGAAAACAAACACGTTTGCCAGCAAATTGTGAGAAAGCGTGGCGTTTTGTTAAAATTTTCCGAGAGCTTGAATGCTGTCCATGCAAAAGCATATGAAATATTTAAAATGGATTACTTTCGTAAATCCTGAAGCGGGGACAAAGCCAGGTTTTATAAACTTCATGGAACTTCTCCAAAGTTTATCCTTTTACGAAATTATTTTCAGATAACCTTGTCAGTTAAATGTACCGTTTCTTTGAAGATCCGATGAAACTGAAATCAATATAAAAAGCATGACAAGCGTCTAAATCTTTCTACAGCTCACAATTTCAAGCTTTCTCTTTTTTTTTTTGCATCAATTAAAGAAGAGCTGCTGATTCCCTGATACCGCGCTCCACTTAGCCAAACATAAATTTAATAATTCCTTCGAGCTGAGGAGATGAGATTGGCAAAATTTCAAAAATGTTTTTATTTTTTCACGTTTCAAAAATCGATATTCTCACCTTTTTCTTATCAGAGTATTTCATCTCTGAGGGTTTAGATTTAGGAGCATTGCGATGAAATCTTTCTTAAATTGTTCTTTGATCTATAATTTTTCATTTCGTGATTAAAAATTATTTTGCTTGAATAATTTATTATTTTTATTTCCTTTTTCCTTAATAATTTTGCAAATGATTATTGGATCACTCTTTTATACGATTTAGTTGTGTCAGTAATGTTGATAATTATAATTTTTTAAATAAAAATATATAATCTATTTTTTTATGTAAATATATATTAAGTCCTTGCTCCACACTTTTATTATACTTAATACTTGGGGGGAAAAATACTTAACAATACACTAAATAGTGCAAAAAAATGTAATTTGTTTTTAATTTTTTTTCTATTTACATAAAGTGTATATTCTATTTGGAAAGTATTTGTTTTGATACGATACGGTTGAAGATTTCAAAGCTGTTTTTGGATTTGCTTTTCAACAATGTACATGAACTTTCTATCGCACAAATACACTGATGACATTTTAACTATTTACGAAACTGTAAACAAAATTAAACTCTATGCAAAATTAAAAGTAAATCAAAATATTTTTTTGACTGAATGAAACTTTTGCAATCTAAAATGGCTTGTTAAAAAAATATGTATGTATCTTTTTATAATTAACAAGACATGGAAAATTGTTCCAATTCGGAAAATTAAGCTTAGTTTACTAAAATAGCCCAAACCTGCACTAACTGTAACAATATACCTGAAACAATTTCACCACTGTGAAAATAAAAGTAAAAATGGAGGGGGAGGGGGCACGTATCTGTGAATAGAAATAACAGAAGTGGAACAATCCTATCTTTGTAGTTCAAAAACCTTACAATATTTTCCCTGGGTAGCGGGGACGTCGTTTATGTTCATGATCTGTAGCGACGTCTACAACAGTTATTGTAATGTCAGAAAATGTGAAGTGACGCAGAACGCCAACCACATTACTAACTAAAACTTAACTAAAACCAAATCTGAATGCAAGAATGCAATACTTTGCTCTGAACCAGATGTGCTGGGAAGAAAATAAAACCCTTATCTGATAAAAGTATTTTATTTTAAGTCAACCAAAAGTATACACACACATCAGTAATACTAACTCTCTTCAAACTTAATCACTATGTCCTTCATGTCCTTCTTGCACGTATGGTGCTCGTGTAATACATCACCCACTTCTAAAATTCACACACTGATTTCGCTGTAAAAAGGTTGAAAAAAAATCTATTCAATGTGTTAAAAATATAACTTTGCCTTTTGTATGCATAATGCTGTTCCAAATGTAGTTATTTTTTAAACTTTTTGTAAACAAAAAAGAAAACCATTAATCTATATTTTTACAGCTTTAACTAATTTATTGTTACTAAGGAAGTTTAATCTAACGCTTCAATAGCCGTAATTTGCCACGATTAGTTACTTAAATTGTATTATACCCACTTAAGTAATGATATTTTGTTATATATTGCGATTGAAAACAGTATCACAGCAGTCATCATTATTTCTTTGTTTTTTAATATAATTTTATAACTAACTAATGAAAAACATTACACACTACAGAGAAAATCTAGATAAAGTGTCTAGACAACTCACAAAAAAGAGCAACAAACCAACGATAATGGGGTAGTTTCCAAAAATTTAAAAGTATTTTTTTCTGAAAGAACATGTTTAAAGACATAGGATTGAACCATTTCTAAAAAAAAATTCTTAAGTTTAATATTTTTTAAAAATTCTAAAATTGGTGCGTTTTCATTGTTTACGTTTTGTGCCGATGACATCACAAATGATGAAATGTCATTCAGTGTTGCCATTCACAGAGCAAAATATTTAATTCGCATCTTTACTCACTTGTATTGGCAACGATATGGTTGATAGCAAGCGTAGAGCGCAGTATTTAATTCATTTTTTGATCATCATAACGTGGATACGCAGTAGAAAGATGTGCCAAATGCATCATTTGTGACGTCCTCAAGACCACGCCTTGTTTGAAAAATCGGACATTTAAAAAAATTAATAAAAAAGTAACTTTTGGGAAAATGAAAGTATTTTCTGGGTCCATGTTTTTTTTTTTTTGCTTATTCTATCAATTTCAGTGACTAAAAGTAGTACTTTTGACTGAAGGAAACAACCCCATTAGTAGACGTGTTAAAACTGTTTTGAATTTCCTTTCACTACTTGCAAAAAAGGTTATAAAATTTTAATAAACAAAAACGTTCCAACACAATTGAACTTAAAAATCATTTCTAAGCATAATTGATTTCTAAGTGCCTTATTTGACATAATTGTAACGAAAGCTAGACATAATTAATTACATTTCAATATTCAGCAAAGCTGCAAAATTTTTATAAAGTAACGTGTAAATAAAATAAATATTTATTGAGTCAACGAGTACGAACAGTGTTCAGTTAATTTTGCTCATAAAATTTTATAGTTGTTTACATTTTATTAAATACCCTCTTTTTTACAAAGTAAAAAGCATTATCTGGTAATTTAGTCACAAAAACTGTTTCCATGATAAATAAAAACGTTACTTTTTCAGATTTAGAGAACCCTGTTCTTTAGATTATGTATATGTCCCATGGAGCTATGCATTTTAGATACCTCCGGCGGCATTTTCTTTGGGCGACGGAATTTTGGCTGAATGCCAGCATTCATTTAAAAAGGATTTGCTGTGTCACCTCCGGTAAAAGAGAAAAAATGCATTTTTATCAGAGTAACTGCGAATTCAGATTTAAGCATTTCACGCACTTTGCATTTTTGTTTGTTTATTCAATTTCAGACTTTTGCTAAAATGTTGCCACATTTTGTTTCTCTTTTATTTTTCTTTTGTTATGTTTTTTTTTTCTTTTAAACTCTTAGTCAGTTTTTTTTTTTTTTTTTTTTTGTCGGAGAATTTCTAAATCATTAAGGTATAATAGTATAATTTGATTTATCGTGAAGATAATTTGTTTCGAAAATAATTCGAATGTCAATTAATGGTGGTTTTTAGAAATAAAATCTTTCAAATTATCTATGTTTTACTGAAACACTAAACGAAGTATGCAATTTTTAAATTCGTAGCTGAAATTAGAAAACTTAATTATTGTGTAACAAATGGAAACCCCCCAAACGACATTTTAAAGACGAAATCTTCAAATCTTTTATTTGAAGTTACTTTGATTCAATGAATCTTTTTTTCTTAATTTAATGAGAAAAGCAACCATATCTGCCAGAAATCTGTAAATAACAATAGAGTTTACATTTTTGCTCCTTGCACAACAATGAGTTTGCTTTGCAGAAAATTGCAGAAATCAATGGTTTCCCTTTTAATTAAATTTGTCCAAAAATTTACTTTGGCATAATATTTATCACTGCTATTACGAAGCAAATAGATGCATTTATATATATATATATATATAAATGTTTGCTTGCAATAAAGAATTTTTTCTGTGGTCTTAGATACAGAGTTTATGTTGGTCGTACTGTTCTATAAAAAATCAGGAAAAGTTAGGGTAAGTATCGGTACTTCAAAGCCAGACGGACGTAAGTCACCATAAATCCCTTTGCAGAAGGGAGTAAAAACATGTCCTCGGGAGGGGGAGGGGGGGGGGGGCTTGTGCTCTCATAACACTGGTAAATTTTTATAACGGCATTTTTTGTGAGATTATATCACAATGCGTACCATGATTCTTGGTACGATGAATAAATAATCTGAAATTTGTTTTTCCTCCGTTAATCTGGCCCTGAGATATAGATAAAACTGTAAAATATAAAATGGATTGCTTACTGTACGGAGAGAGTTTTGCAGTAAATTATGCCAGTAAATTATTGCAGCTCGAATTGGTATACTTTGTGACGTACTGTTAAAAGTATATAATCCGTCTTTTGCGCCACGACTTCACGAATAATTTACAGTCCCAGTGGCTACCAGTACGTTGGAGTCGGACATATTTTGAGGCAATGCAGTAGGAGCCGGAGTCGTTAAAAACATGTCAACTCGAGACTTCTTGAAAAAATAAATTAAGAACTATCCGTACTATTTTCCTAAACTGACGGCTGATTGGTTCTATTTTTATTTAGAAATATTTATATTTTATTGGTTCTATTGGAATTATTTAGAAATAATTTATTGGTATAGAACCAATAAAATATTATTTAGAAATATTTTATTGGTTCTATTTGAGAAGTGAAGCCAACACTTTAAATATGAAGTAGAGTAAAAAGCTGCTATAACTTATAAATAAAAAGAACATGCTATTAAATGCAGTTGACACTCAATTTTACGAACTCTTTGGGGCTACAAAAAAGTTAATGAAACGAGAGTTCGTAAAATCGAAACGTCCCAAGAACTATTGACTACTTACGGTACGCATATTTCCGTGGCAAGTTCTATTTTAGCTGACAGGGATTTTATTTTTCGCCAATTATAAATAAAAATTTATTTTTATGAAAGGGATTATCTTCTTTCCTGATATTTTCTATCTTCGGTGTAAGAATTCTTAGTTAAAACACTACTATGACCTTCCGTCGAGTTCGTAAAAAAAATATTTTTTTCCCACATCCAGTTCGTAAGAAAGAATAAAAAATATATTGTTTGAAAGGATTATTTTCGGGATCAATAAATAGTTGATTGAATTGTGAGTGGTTGTTAATTCGATTTCAATAAGATACCAAAAGAATAAAATTCTGTAAATAAGCAAAAATTGAAGTAAAAACGGACGTATTATAACAATATGCGTAATACTGAACGTATAATGACAATAAAAGTTGCTGTATGATAAAAGATGGTTTTAGGATTTAGGGAAAATAATTTATATAGGAGCAGTAGCTTAACATCGATTGATTAACGATTTAAAACTATTCTATTCTGAGAATCATAAGTTATCGATTCCGTACTTTACATTATTTTGGGTGGCAACTTCTGAGGGGAGAAAATTTCAAGTGTGATGCAAAGATGCAGATTAAAACAGGATAATTATCCACTTGACGAAAGTAAAGAGAAGAAATTGCGTCGTCAGACCTTTAATTTCGAAAATTCTTCAGGGTGGAACCTCCGTAAGCCCCGTTCCTCTTTAATGTCAACAAAGGGGACTTAAAACTGCATAAGTAAAGAAAGAAATTTTCTAACTTTTTCCAGTTGGCCCGTCCCGTAATCATGAACTTCGCCAAACATATAACACTGGAGACTGGACTAATGGGAGATATCGTGCATTTTACAGTATAAAGAGGCAAACTCGTATAATGCTCCCTTTGTTTGCACATAACATGTGTTAACATGTCTCTATTCAGTGATAAAAAATTTAATTCATATTCCATTTTTTCAATAAGAATTTTGCCTATTTTGATAGAATAGTATTTGTCCCAGTGGTCCTCGCCTCTATGATCAAGTAAAATAGACTACTAAATATGAAACCAATAGCATATTTATTGCTTCCCAAATGGAAATAATTACAAAATAAACTATTCTACATTGTATTCTCAGATATTTATCCAAATAAGTAATGCAAGATGAACACTGCAGTGTGACACGGTCAACGTTAGAAGATTTTAGCACAGTTTCAACATCTTTAAAATCAACCCAAGATCCATCTTCTGTATCAGCGTAGACAAACTTCATGCAATTTACTTTCTTTTTAAAAATGTTTAATCTTTCATGTTAACTTCATCAACCATGTATACAAGAAAAAACGGCAATTCTTTAAGCAGAAATAAAACTTTTCAACTTTATTTTCAAATGGGATTGATCCTTCTCAAAATAGTAGCGCACTGGTATGTTATAACTGTGTAACCATTGCTTTGTCTTTTCGGTTTTTTTTGAATGGTTTTTTGTTGATGATTTTTTGCCACTTTTTTTAGCCTGGTTTTTTCCCTCTAACCTGTATTTGAAGCGATATTCGATTTACATCTTTTCAGGAATATCCTCAGATATATAATAGTGAATTAATTCACTGATCGAGTAACGCTGACAACTTCAACAATGAAACTTGAGCTACGGCATGATAACTTGATAATACTTTTGGTAATATTTTAAATCAGGGTAAAGCTTTATTTTGACACGGCTGAGCTGGATAACTGTTTCACTGGTAAGGCTGTCGTTTTAGGAGAATGAATAAACGTAAAAATAGTCAACAATGAACGCTATCTACTGGAGTTAAGAGTTAATCAACTGAAATTAGGGTTGAAATTTCAACTATCAAAATATCACCAAACAGGCATTTGTTTTGTTTAAATGTAGCAGCAATTATCACCCGTCATACCTTGATGGGCGATTTTCTAGTCTGTAAGAATTTCCACACCTCCAATTTTTTCCCCGCTGTCTTCTGCATTAATATTATTACTCTTATTATTGTCATTACTATCATTATCTCTACTCAAAAGAGAAAGCACTTTAGGTTATTTTGATATTTTCATGTGGTGATTATTGAGTGCTTTTGACTGTCTCTTAGTATGAGCTGTCGCCATTGTGTTGGAGTTAAAAAGAATATATATACATGGTGTTCCGTTTTAACCTGCAAGACCTCTATTTTCGTAACCTAGATTCATAGTTCCAATTGCAAAATAGTTCAAAATTAGACGCAAAGTTAAGATATTGAACGTTTAAAGCAAAAATAAAAATGAGTTAAAAATACAAAATTTAACTTTTTATACGGTCCCTAGGACCCCTAACGTAGATTTAGGGAAATAATCTTCATTAAAAAATAATTCCAACACAAAAAGTTTGACACTAGTACGAACAATGTTCATCGAGACTTGAAACGGAGCGTTTTGTGACTTACACCGCTCTGAAACTCGACTTCACAATCAGTTTTTGAGGGAAAATATGACGGTTAACAAAGGTTTAAAATTGGATGTGTGCATAAAATGAGGTTTTACAAATTGTTCGAGGTTTTGTAGTGTGTTTTTACATATCATGGCATGACATTTTCACTTATTTTTGAATAGCAATGAAAAATATAAATCTTTTGTTTTTTCACTTCGACAGCCTCTCATTCTTCTGAAAAGGCGATAATTTTCAATGTCATCTTCTGTATGGTCCCTTAAAACTTTAAACTCGAATACCTGCTTGAGTTTTGGTGGCACAAATTTCAAGTTTTTCGTGTTAGTAATATTTTTCAGTGGAAATTATTTCCCTAAATCTAAGTTAGGGGACCTAGGGCCGTATAAAAAGTTTAATTTTGTGTTTTTTGACTAATTTTTATTTTTGCTTCAAACTTTCAATTTCTTAACTCAGCATCTGATTTTGGACATTTTTGCAATTTGAAGTATGCATCTAGGACTAACGGTTACGAAAATAGAGGTCTTGAAGGATAAAACGGAACACCCTGTATATATACAGTCAATTCGCAATAACTCGAATCTGAGGGACTGTCGAAAAACTTCGACTTATTGAAAGTTTGATTTACCGCTAGTTTCTGTTTTCGACATTTTAATATTAAAAACCATCGAATAGTGTATATATATATTTATATATATATATATATATATATATATATATATATATATATATATACATATATAAATATATATATGCACAGTTTAATCAAAAATAATTACAGAAGAAAATCAAAAGCACGGTTTTGATTTTGATACTGCTGGAAGCTGGAACCACTGGAATGGAGCTGATTCAACTTCAAGAAAGGTGCACGTCTTCATTCGTTTCAAATTCGGATTCATTGATTCTACCGCTTTAGCAGTTTCTCTTTTTCTTTTAATATCATTGACAGAGTACTTGATAAGACATCTTTAATAGTTAAGAAAACTCACTCTGTCTCTCAGGAACTTATCAGAAAATAATCGAACTAAAGAATGAAGGGGAACGCATCTTAACTTAGGTTAGCCTTTGAATAAAGGTACAATCAGTTGACTTGACAACTTGAAGCAATTCGTAGCAGTTCGTTAATTAAAAGAAAATTCGTAGTCCAACAACACGTCATAGTGTAGACACGTGTTGTCACGTGTGACATTTCCGCACGTGTATAACTCCTTTGTTGCACATTGGCTCAACATTGTTTCGTCTTGCTTTAGAGGTCTATTGTGCTGGAATTGCAAGTAAAGGTGAATTGTTCTCTCATAGTCACTTGCTTCTTTCTTTTTTTCATTCTTTCTAAATACATTTTGATTCATCTTTGAAAAAACTTCGAGTTAAAATAAGTTAACTTCGAGATATTGAGAATAATTAGCATGGAATTAAAGACAAACGGGTCGAAACTTGATAAAAACTTCGAGTTATCACGAATCAACATGTATACAGGTGTCCCTCCTATAACACGGTTGATTCGTTCGTGTGGTATCGAATCCGTGTTATACGAGACTTTTTTAAAAATAACAGTTTTACTTATTTTTAATACTAATTATGAATGTATATTCAAACAATCAGGTTATATATATATAAAAAAGTATCGTGTTATGCTGAAACCGTGTTCCGTGTTATATCGAAACCATGTTATACGAGACTTAGAAATAATGTAAATCAAGGGGTGTATACCGTGTTGTATCGAAACCAAGTTTCATAAAAAGAAAGTAAAGTATTAGAGTTATTAGCAAAAATTACCAGAATGTATTAAACAGAAAAAAGAAATTTCATCTTTTATAAATATAACATTCGTGTTGTATCAAGACCATGAAGCATTTCATTAGAGTTTCGTTCCGTGTAATATCGAAACAGTGTTGTAGAAGTACCGTGTTATACGAGAAATGCCTGTATGTATATATTTTTCCCAAATTTATTTGTAATATTTTGTATCCTTTGTTTTTATCATATTCATAGCATTTACTTTTCCTACGTTTCTCTATAGACAAATTAGTTTCAATATTGGTTCTTTGGTAAAAAAAAACTAAGCAATTATGATGAACGACGCCTAGTAAATTATAGATCCTCCTTAGAAACATTTGAAAAACAATAATTTTGTTTTTTAAATGTTTTTACATACATTATTTTTTAAATAATTGTTTAAATCAATGAAAAGGAAGACAAGCTAACAGAAATCCAGAGAAATGTCAAACAATTCTAGTAATATCGATATTTGTTTACAGGAAAGTGACCTGGCATTTTATTTTGGAAAATGATTTAATGTTACTGGTTTGATGGTTGATTTGACAATGATTCAAAAATAAAAGATATGTTGCAGGTAGAAGCAGAGATGTAAGGGACAAAACTAAAAATTTGGAGATTACCAGTACAAATCGTAGGTGAACTCCTCCTCTATCTTGGGACAAGAGATAGTACTAAAAGTCCTGATAAGTTCTGTTATACATCATGATTTAGAAAAACTTTTGAATGTGAGCCTACCTAGAACTTTATCCTTAAACGTGTTTTACTTAAAACTTGAAAATGTCCATTTACATCAATTTGCTTCTCGCAGCCTCATATATATTTTAGCTTTTCTTTAATTAGGGGAAATGTGATTCAAATATTTATTGTTTTAAAATTTAGAACACACCTTAAGCATGATTTAAAACAGCTTTTCTGAACTTTTATTTTCTCACGGACCTTACATACCGCCCAATTTTCTTTTCCATAGAAAAAAATCTTCTCTTCTGACAGCTAGAAAATTTACTTTGTATTTTTCTTTGAATACAAAATAAAAACTAAACAGAATACAGATATATTTTCTCTGTTTTGCAAAAAACGAAGATAGAAAAGGGCATAAACATTCACAAACTTCTGAGCCCATCTGATAACACAAACAAACACACACACACGAAAAAAAGGTTTCTTTTATCTCTTCTTTTATGTCATTGTTTCGCTATTTTTATTTACTTGAGTATTTATTTTTTGAATGAGAAAACAAAGAAAGTCAAATACACAAAGAAAATTTTGAATTGTATTTACTTAATGTAAACTGAATAAAAAATGAAAGAATCGCACAAAATTAAAATAATAGTTAAAACAAGGTTTTAAAGAAAATGCTCATGCCCCCCCTCCCCCCCCCCCGTGATACATATGAATGAATTGTGATAGCTACGAAACTGCTAATAGATGAAGATATACTTTTTAGAATATTATTACTGTAAAACTGCCAAAGCGAAATGCAAAATTAAATTGGTGCAAAACTCTAAATACATTCCTGTTTATTTTCTGACCAGATAAGAAAACCTGTTGGCTTTGTCTGGGGAGAAAAATCGTTTGCGATCAATTTCTGTTAAATATTGTTGGAACAGAAAATATTTTGGAGTATAATCCATGTATTGAGAAAATCACCCGCGATAAACCAGTGGACGTATCCATCTTACCATCCCCCTTTCCGGCGCATGCGTAGTAATTCATCTCCATCCACCGGCTCCGAGATCGGCACAGCTGCCTCTGAGAATCCCGTGGAAGCCAGGAGCATCTTTGCGCTCTACTCGCTCCCTGAATTTTATTCATTCTCTCGTGATCGGAATCTTCTCCCACATAAGAAAAGGGAATTGAAAGAAATATTGTCTCAGTTGTCGATTGTCCGCTCCCATAGATAGCTAAAGCAGCTACCGGTAGTGTGACATTTGATGGTAATGAAATTTATTTTCCCTTGGGCTGTAAACAAGAAGTAAGTTTTTGAGGAGTCGTTTGTATCAGCATTTAACACAGCTGTGAGATTGACGGTACATACAGCTTTTATAGAGGCCTTTTTTATTTTCTTTCTTTTTTGTAAATTTGGAGAGGCTCTATTGTGTGGTGTATTTCTACGAATGTGCTTTTGCGGGATCAGAAGTAAAGGATTTGCTCAATATATTGAATGCAGGACATTTTGCGTGTTAGTCATGCGTAAATTTCTAAAATGCATTAGCTTTTCTTAAAGATTTTATTTTTTAAATTTCAATATGAAGTTTTTGAATGTTAATGGACAAAAATTGCAAATTTGAAAATGACTTTTTTGAATGATTTAAAAATTATCTTGAAGCATGGTAAAGAAGAACAGTATAAATAACGTTTTAAATCATATTTTGCATCATATTCTTATATAGTGTAATTTTGACCGGCATAGAAATTAAATTATTTAGTATTCATAATTTTTTTGATAATCGGCTTCATATAAGTATATGTAAATGTGTAAGCGAAATTTTACGAGTATTAAGTACTAAATCAACATAATTTGATTATATTACAAACTCATTTGTGGTAAAGTTGAAACAAAAAATATATATTTCACTTCAGAAGATATATTTTACTCACCCAAGAACGTTTTTTTCAAAGTTTGTGCTGCAAATCAATGAGTGGAATTAATTCAGTTAATACCAACACTTTTTAAAAATGTTCAGTGAATAAGAAAGCTTCCTAACAGTTTTTCGTAGTCATGGGTGAAAAAGTATCAAAAGTTTCAACAGCAATTTTGTTGACGATGGCAAGTTTGGTGCTAGTCTCCTTCTGTGAATCAGAACCACGACGATTAAGCTCAAGAGTTGTTACAACAAAGTATGGTGCCTTGCGAGGTTTTATAAACTCTTTGACGAACAGACAACTGCAACACGTTGAGGTATTCCAAGGGGTCCCTTATGCAAGTGCTCCCATTGGTTCATTGAGGTTTATGCCTCCCGTCACGCCACCCCATTGGAGAGGAATTATGATGGCAGATCATCTTGGACCTGTTTGTCCCCAGAAATTGCCAGACATAAGCAATGAGACTTTAGCTCTGAGGAAAATGCCCATGGGAAGACTTCAGTATTTAAAGAGACTTATGCCATACCTCAGAAATCAAAGCGAGGATTGCCTGTACTTGAATATTTATGCTCCAGCAATAGGTAAGAACTTACTTATTTTAACACAAATTATGTAAATAATGTACAACTTCGGTATTTAAGCACCTCAGTAAAGGTTCTTACACTCGTTCAAGCAAACCTACACACGTCTAATACTTGAGAAAGCATATTTGCACAAACATTCCTGTGTAAACTAACTTGTGCAAAGAAAAATTTTAGGCTTGCTCAAAATTCTCTCCTTACGTTTTACTCAAGCATGTTTAAGCCCGTGTAGGTTCCTTAAGTTGAAAAAAGATTTTCGAAAGGCTGCTGCAATTATTTAAAAATATCAATCAATTACTTAATGGTATAAACCCAATGTACTACCAAGGAGTTATATCAACAGACCTACTGTAGATGCTAAGAAAATGTCAGGTATTTATTTTTAACTTTTATTTTTTCAAAACAATTCACGTGTTTAAAATTGAAATGTGTCAAAGCTAGAGTTTAAGGAATTTGTTCCAGTTAGGGGACAGTATCTTTCAATATGCAGTAACTTATAATTTTTTTATTGCCTATAGTTTACGACGTTTTTGAAAATTTAAATTTAAAAAATAAATTAAAATTTTCACTTATAAGAAAATACCGCACTTAAAAAATAGTGCAACATGTTTCTTCGTCGCAAACTAGAGATATGTTTGCCCCTGATATGCTTGTTTTCTATTTACACCAACGTATAAAATGTTCGAATATTTAATAAGAAGAAAACCATTTTAATGTATTTTTTACTTAAGTGAAAAAGTGACGATAAATTTCTTCTAACATTAATTAACATAGCACTGATTTTCAAAGTTCATTCACGATGAGTGTACGAATTTTTCAGTAATTCATCTCTTACCTTTTAAAATGAGCAGTTATAATGACAAGAATACAGAAAAGTTTTCTTCTATAACTGGTTTTAATAATGAAATTTTAGTTTTTTTTTTTGTATTTAAGTCTATTTAACTGCTTCGTTCATATTTTGCTTTCAAATCACCTTATTTGTTAAAAAGGATTTTTAAACGTTGCAGAGCAATTTATTTTCATACGAATACGTACATATGTTGTAAAAAGTGAAGAAGATCAAGAACATTGCGAATTCTCCTTAATAAAATAGTACCTGAATCATGAACCTCAAATGTAAATGTCAAACTGCTTTTCAATATTTAAGTAATTTAAAACGCTTAGAAATTCGAATTAGATATATCATATAGTGACATGTTTTACATACCATTCCACTTTATTTTTGTATTTATGATTTTTAACGACTTAAAGTTAAGAAGTTTTGATTAGTGTTGCATCTTGTGCATGCTTCATACTCGAAATCAGTATGGCTGAACTAAACGGAATGAATCATATTCATTTGAAATCAATTTCACTTATTTAATTGTTACTACCGACTACAGGTAATTCCTCAAAAGCTACAGGAAGAACGAGTTTCGAAGAACAGGATTACCTTTCCTCAAATTATTCAGTTTAAAATCTGAACGAGTAATTCTTTTGAAAACTAGTTATATACATACATTATTTGACATACAATTGTTTTCAAATATGTTTTTTTTCTCGAACAACATGGTTTCAAAGAACACGGAAACAACTAATCGCGTTCTCCGTGGGTTAACCTGTACTCGATTACCAGATCTAAGTTATGTGTGGTAAATAATTTTAAAATTTACATTTAAGTGAATGCTTATTCATTTTATTGACGCAAAGTGCTAGCTCACAATCTGATTTTTTTTGTTTGATCTTGAAGCATCTATTAAAAATAGAAAATAAAAAAAAAAGAAATCTGCAAGCATTAAGATGCCTTAAAAATAATGTTTGATTTTTCATTTAATTTTAAGGTATAAGAAAGTCTTTGATTTTTATGTAGTTAAGATATCTAAACTTATATGAAAAGTAACGAACAATTATTCCGCCCCTGCTCCTTTGCTTTAATTTCAGGTTTTGGTTCTTAGAGGCTGGTATTTTCCTACATTTAAAAATTATCTTTTTAAAATCTACACATTAATTTCTTTTTTTTTTTTTTTTGAAAACTAAACTTAAAATTTCCCATTTTGACAAAACACAGTATTCTAAAATGTAAATAAAGGAATACTGTCTCCTTTTAGTTTAGAATACAATTCATGGAATAATTAGTACTATTTGCTTAAAATTCTTATTCAATCGAACTTAAATTATAACCTAACAGTGGCACGATCAAAGACGTCAAAAGAGAAAAGGGTTCGATAATTGAATACGGCATGCAAAATTTCTGAACTACAATTAATTAAATTTATTCGAAAGAACTTAAACTGCTTAAAAAAGTATTTCTGTAGCATCTTTCTATTTATTTGTTCTGAAGAAAGGATAGTTTCTAAAGCTCTTTTTTACTGCAAAAGATTTCTTCAATTGTATTTATGATTTACTGTTTATGAAAACAAGTACTGCCCTCTTTTTCCTTACCGCCATTATATTATAGCGCATACTGAAATGAACTACGTCGTGATAGGTTATGTTAGAACACATATAATATGTAAATTGATTTTAACTAATGGAAAACAATACAGTTTTCTTTGGGATAAAGAAAAGAGGCGCCGAAATCTGAATTTACTCTGCTCCTTACAGGCGCACGTCACGAACATTAAAATGTATTAATTTCACGACATTAAATGTCGTGATGTACAGGCGCACATCACGAACATAATATATCTTTCACGGTTTATCCAATATGGTGGCCAAAAAAAAAAAAAAAAAAAAAAAAAAAAAAAAAAACACGAAGTTCCAAGCACCAAAACAGCTGGCTACGGAAATGTTGTGCACTCATGCTACTAAAAAAAAAAAAATAAATAAATAAATTATTTGTACAATCAAAAAAGATCTTTTTTCTGGGACGGCTCGATGAAAATTCAAGGTTTTGTGCAAAAATTGACTTTTTTCATTGGGTCGAAACAGATACGTGCTAAACGATTTTTCAATCGCACACCTAGAAATATGTATGAAATTGTACTAACCAGATGCCTTTTGCTTTTGACAATTCGTTAAATATTAAAGATTTTGGGGGAGAAAATGTCACTTTCTGACCAATTCATTCTGGGTGTTCTAAAACCTCTCTATTAGACACTACATTTTCTAAACAAAAAGAGTAATAACGATTTGAAACATAGTCAAACGAAAGTACGCAACTTTTCTTAAAATCCTGTTTGAATGACCATTCAAATTTTTTCCTTAATTAAAAGAGTAAGTAAATATTTCGGTTAAAGGCGAAAGTTTAAACTCGGGTTGCTTATCAGTCACTTTTTCTATGGATGACTCAGAAATGGTCACAAATTGTGATACAGCGAGCTTTACTCCAACCAACCGACCGACCGACCAACCAATTAACCATTAGGATACTGGAATGTTTTGTAAAGCATATTAGGTTCAAAAGACGTCTTTGAACTTTTACTGGTGTCTGTGTTCTAAATGTAATCTCGTGAGCGAAATATTTTTGGTGAATGGTTGATTAACCACCTTTTTTTTTTCCACGCACATTGTCTGCAGCAAGTACTCGTTATTTAGACTTATTACTCAACAGGGTCAGTGCGGTTCGATATCGTACCGCACTGACCCTGGACAGGGATGAGTCAAAAACCGGCGTTTTAACTGATCCCTGTTTGAGTAATTTCCTTTAAGTCATCAGCATGAAGATTTATAAGTAGTGGAGACTCAGTCATTTTTTTTTTTGTTCCAAGAAATTAAGTGAAATTGAACTTGGGGTTTGGAGTTTTTTTTTCAGAAATAGGATATTCTTACTTTATGGATTTGGGTTTCTGTACTTAAAAATTATATCTTTTGGTCAATTCTCCTACGCAAAGGTTTTGACCAAATATCATAGCAAGATGGTTTTCATGGTGGAAAAAGCAGGAGTTTGTTTACACACCTGCGATCATACTGTTAATCGTCTGGAAAAAATTTGCAGTATTAAACAAGAGACCATATATACTTTGTACGTTATGCAGATAAAAAGTTTGCTCGAAAGATAGCCGACAAAAAGAGTTCCCATTCATAATATACTCTACAAGTGCGATAAACTTATTTGAAGGGTATTTAGTTCTAACATATTGGCGCAGAAGCAGATTGGCGGAAGTAAGCGATCGGTAATTAACTAGGATGCAGTCAAATTTTATTTTGCAAAATCGGACCTTTATCAACCACTTGTAAAAAATATTGATGTTCAGTGGAACTTGTTTATCAGTCACCTTTAAGTCGTAAGATCTGAGTCGTTCGTTAGTTTTTGGGCGAAAGTTTGGCAGCACAGAATTGAAATAACTGATATTATTTATGTTATGCTTAGCTGCATTTAAAGCAAAATCAAATTCAAGTATATATATATATATATATATATATCATTAAGCAAGCAGAATTTCAAATATTAAACAAATTATAAATAATAAATGATGATAAAAAGGAAAAATGCAAACAGCTATTAAGTAGGAATAGATAAAGTATGAATCCAGAGCTCATCAGCCGTTGAGGATTCATTAATTATGGTCAAAAGACCAAAATTTTAACTATGAACTAGAAGAGAATGTTTAAGCTCCAGTACGTGCAATATAGAGTAACAATGGGCAAAAGCACCGCCTTCGGCGGCTGTTTAAATACATTTGGCAGCAGTATTAATCAATTCATCTCTATCTTTTTTTGTGTCATTCACATTTTTACGCCAAGATTACCTTTACGATCTTTCCTTAATTTTCTTATCCATCTCTATTTATTTTAACCTCCTCGCCCGTTTCCTAATAAAAACAAAGATCACTCGAAAAACCGCTTTTTCTTTTATTTAAGTAGAGCAAAAAAAAAAAAGTTATCTCCAAAATTCCCCGTAGTGTGCAAAAAGTAGCGTTTGACAAAAAAAAATTCTCGCTTTTTTTATTGAACTAAATGCGCTCCCTAAATAAAACAAAAAAAGGAAAGAAAAAAAGAAGCAAGCGCTGCCAGAAAAACACGTGGTCATCACGTCATAAAATGTAGAAGTAAGCTATATAGTAAAAAAAAAAAAAAAAAAACATTTGTAGAAAGATTAACATTTGTTTGCGATTAAGATTCCATCGTAAATATCGAATCGAAATCCAAGTAGTGACGTCAGAAGCGTAAAAGATTGAAGAACGCTTTTTTTCGACCGATCCGTGGAAAGACTATGTGTTCAGCATTAAAAAAATTAAAAAAAAAAAAACTATTACGTATTTTTAAAAACTTTTTTCTTCTGAAGGGGGCAGAGTGTTTTTACTATTACCAACTAAAATTTTAGAATTGAGGGTTCAATACTTTTCTCAGGATGGGTTTCGAAAAAAACTAAACCCAGAAAAAAATGCTAATTAAAGGTTTTTTCAAAAATCTATAAAAAATACAAAAATTGCTCTATCTTCAAAATTTTTTCATTCATCATATTTAAAATTAAATTTCCTACACTATAGTACAAAAAACATTTGTGTGGTGCGATTGATTCGGGGTCTGTGAGGTAAAAAATACTAAAAAGTGTAAAAAAAACGCATAAAACATTAAATAACTTTTTTTCTAATTAAAATATCAAAAATCAAAGCCCGAGGTGCATAAGTTCAGCAGAAAATTCGCCTGTGTACCAAATTTCATCTTTCTAGGCCTTACCGTTTTCCCGGGATGCGCGCCACACACACAAACATCTTATTTTATTATATGTATATATATATATATATATATATATATATATATATATATATATATATTTATTTATTTATTTATAAATAAAAAATCAAATAATCCTTTATGAACAGTTTTGAAATCCCCTACTACTCATAGCTAGTCAATTGACGATGTAAATTCATTTAATAGGGAAAAGTATAACATTTCATGCTATTTATTTACTCGAAGATCCTCAAAGTGTCATCGATTGAGAGCGTAAATAAATCCGAAAGCTTTTTACCGATAAAATGAAAGGGAAAACTTCAAATAAGATCTAAATCCAACGTGCTATTAAATTGTTTTGCTTGATGAGCATTGAGCTTTGAAGTTTTGCTTTTTGACTTCCATCTTTATATAAATGTTAGCAAAAGCAATTTTTCATTTCAAATTAAAATGCATAAAGTACTGCTCCTTAACGAGTTCATTGTTTCTGAAAATCGACTAAAGCTTCAACCAATAGTTTTTAGAAATGAATTCTAAAGTTTGCTATGTTTAATCCTTAAGTGTAATCTACTTTCAATATCGTTTTAATAATGGAGAAATTTGTATCAAAATACGATATTTTCTTTCGTTTTTTAAGACTATGCTTTTAAAAATACATTTTTTAATGAAAACAATGAGGTAAGGGATTAAAAAATGTGCATTATTTCAAAAAACCTTTTAATGGCAATCTATTTACTTGGAAAGAAAAAAAACTGAGGACACACACACACACACACACAAAAAAAAAAAGAAGCCTCATAAATATAAGATACATTATAGTTATTTTTATTCTGATAGCAATTAGTGACTAGGGGAGAGTGGAATATGATAATGATATTAAGCTTTAAAAAGTTTTCTCATTTCAGGACGTGGATTAAAATTTTGAAACTTATACCTCCGACTACTTTAAAGGGTTTAATAAAGAAAAATCGAAGATTTCTTTATCTCCTTTTAAAACCTGAAAAATGTGTTCTCAAAAATAAAAAGCGTTTTTCGTCATTGCTGACAAATATTCTTCAACTTAACTCTCCCATGGGGTAAGATGAAGAATATAGGTGGGTAACAGGACGAAAACTAAAAATAAACATTAAGATAGAAAAATGATCCTTCGAATATATGTACAAACTGTTTATATTTTGTACAACCAGTGTGTTCTCCCGTCCTAATCCCGTCTCATCATGTTTGGAGGAAATTGCCAACTTATCGGCAAGGCTAATATTTCCATAGTTGAGAAAAAGCTGGGCTGAATGATTCCGATAGAATTCTAATGATGGACTCAATGTGCCTTACAGACTTCCTAAATATTGTATGAGTATGCATCAAAGAAAATCATATCTACTATTAAAATGGCTTTTCTAAATAAAATTTTTGCGGGTTATCGACAAAAAGAGAGGTTGCTCACGCTTGGTTTTGTTCGAAAAATTACTACTGACAGTAGGGTAACGGCACCAGTAACAGACATTCTTAAGGCTCTCAGGTTAACTCAATTTTCTGAACCTTCTAATGCGTTTAGACTTTAAAAATCATTTTTCTCTCATGCAACTACATCTCATCTAACGTTTGGCTGCTTCTGGATCCTCTACAATAGTTAATTCTATTTTTATTTGCTCAATTTCGAAAAAAAAAAAAAAGGTTTTACCTCCAGTAACAGACACCGAAATATCTGATGATACCCAGGAACAGATAGGATGAAGAAAGGATGAGAAATAGTCAAAATTCCCTTTTTCTCTTCAAAATGGGCAAAAGTTCCTTGTTTTTAGAACTAAAGCCTTATTAAGTTCAAATGGACATGAAACACAAGTTGACTTCGTGTTGGCTGTTCATAACCGTCGACCACTGCCTTGTAAATACCAACTGGTTCATAAAATTCACTCTGATTTCACTAGATGGTTACACCGAATTCATGGGCCACATCAGTTTTACCCGCCCGAAATTCTTATTATTTAAATCCGAACTTATGTTTGTCTGTTACTTGACTCTTGTCTGTTACTGGTGCCGTTGTCCTAAATCTAGCACCAAGCAGTGGTCAGTCAAGTACGAACAAAATTGAATAATTGGCTACTCATAAGGAAACAATGTCTAAAATTGTTGTTTGAAAGCTTTTCCTGGTTGTTTTTTGATGGTCATCTGAAATGGTGAAAATCTTTACTAATAGTAAAGCTGAAAGTATCTCTGTCTGGATATCTGTCCGGATCTCTGTCTGTCAGGATCTCTATGACGCACATAGCGCCTAGACCGTTCGACCGATTTTCATGAAATTTGGCACAGAATTAGTTTGTAGCATGAAGGTTTGCACCGCGACGCAATTTTTCAAAAATTCGATTTTGTTCCTTTTCTGTTTCAATTTTAATAACATTTTTTGAGCAAAATTATCATATGGTGAACGAGTAAATTACCAAGTTATCATAACGTGGAACCGCAGCATGGGCAAGCCAATTGGCGAGAAATTCATCATACATTATTTGTAAATATACAGGCGAACTAAAAGATCTTTTAATTTTCTACCACGGGCAATGCCTTGCGGGTGCCACTAGTGCAAAATAAATAAATGAGGAGCTACGGAGCAAGTATCATGAAATTTGGTGGGTATGGTAGGACAGCTAAAAAACTCACACACTTAGGTCTAAAAAGCAGTAATAAAAATCAGTTTCTTAGTATAAATCCTGATTGTGCTCTTGCAAGTCATTTGAAGTTGAGAACGAGCTGAACAGATTGGGAGCAGCAGAGGAGGTGTCAAAGAAGCTGATGGCTGTAAGAGAACATTTGAAGAGTTGATGGGCTATATAGATAGTCTTGCTAAATTGATTGGGCTTAAAGGACATTCTGAAGAAGTGGGAGATTCATAGAGTTGGGCACCCTTTTTTTGTGGTTTCAACAGCATCAGTAGTTTAAATTAATTATCTGCTTAAAAATACGTTTTAAAATAAACATCTTCACCCTTCTAGAATGTTAATTTTTTTTATATATTTGTTAACTATATTTAGATACACTGTACGTTTTATATCTTTTTTTTTGTTAAACACCAAAAAATAAAATACACATTAAAACTTTAAATAGAAAACTCATTCTTCTACTTTTTAACTTATACTCATTTGAAAAATTTACATTATTTGTGTATCAGATTTGAATGGTTTATTTCATAGTATTTAAATGGATTTTTTTAAATGAATGGAAAATAGAATTAGTAGAGATTTATCTTAGGCTGTTATCGTAAATAAAAATTTTGAAATCATGTTTTTAGAAAATCAAGAAAAATTAGTTTCTCCCGAAAATTAAAAAACATCATTCGTAAAATGTATCATCTTTAAATCATATGAATGGTCTATCTAAACAAAATCAATACGTAGTCTTGAAAAAACAATGAAACTTTATAAATTTCTCATAGTTTAGAAATTCGTATACCATATTGAATATAGTTTTGGGAAGACACATTTTAAAAGATTTGTTTTTATTATTTATTACCGATTGTAATCGAAACTAAGAGTAAATAATTTAAAAACAATTTAATATTCCCTTTGAGAATTTCCAGATTCTTATTCAAACTCAAATCCTTACCACGATTGAGTCAGTCTTAATAGGAACAAGTTAAAAATATCTTTAGCTACCCTATAGTATGTCATTCATTAAACTTTACGTTTATTTCGTGTCTCACGAACAGTGTGTAAAATGGTATTAAGAAACTTTAACTAAGAGATTTCACTTTAATTGACTTATGGTTTATACCGATCCACTTGTTTTTAGAGCTGGATGAATATTTTTAAATTCATTTAACTAAAATCAATTGGTTTAGTATAAATTGTTAGTTAATTAAAGTTAAACCCAATAATGATTTAATTGTTCTAAGAGCCATTCCATGATAATGCCGCTCTTTTATCAGACGCATAGCAGCTCATTTATTTTATTAAAAAATAAAAATTTTGAAACGCAATGAAATAAATTTTTTTATAAAGAATTAGCTCATGCGTATTAGACTTTTCACGCCAAAAATGTTGCTCATTACCGTTTATTATTTTTAATGAAAGATCTTAGCCGTTACGTGCGGAACAAAATGTCCGTTTTTCCACCATAACAGACTTAACAGATCAGCACATGCTTAAACTATGGATCTTTTGACTATACTTCAGAATCGTCTTCATTTTTTGAATTTAGTTAGCTTCAAAATTTAGAGAAACCATAATTTGCAAAAAAAAAAAAAAAAAAAAACATTTTATATTGGATTTAATTAGAACGGTTTTTAAACAACCAAAATGCATGTTTATAAGGTACTCTTTTCTTTAGCTATTTGCCATTTGCCAAAGATATTATCGATTTAAAGCCAAAATTTTTTTTGTCCGACATCTGCGAAGGTTAATTCAAAAATTTAGAACATAAATGTTTTCTTTTTTTTTTACCAATGAGAATTGAGTGCAATACGCTTGCCTTTTACTTAAGATTAGCTTGTGCTTGTGTGAACCATTGTCTGTAAGAATCAGGCAGTTTACGGCATTTGTGATTGTTGACATTTTTAATTTTTCTTATTTTCACATATGTTGTTCCTTATCATGAATGTAATGTTTGTGCAAAATGTGAGCTTAGTCTGTCTTACCGTTTTTGTGAAATTAAATTTTTAAATTTAAGGGGGGGGGGGCGTAGCACATTTTTGCGTGTTTTTCAAATTTGCAGATTTTAAAGTTCTTGTTACTTTAAGCGCCACTATAATGACATGGATTTTTAAATTCTATACTATTATATGATCTTCTTAGCTACTATTACAGGTGTCAAATCGGTGTCACTACGAGGGCGACGGCCGCAAACACCATTTAAAAATGACCGAAAATGAATTTTTTTACTACATTCAATGCCAATTTTCTCAAAGCGCCTTCATGATGACACCAACATTTTTACATAAATTCCTAGCTACACTTGCATACATCAAAAATATGCAATAAAATTGGTGTCACTATAAGGGCGCCAGAAGATATTGGAACTTTTATGTGATGAAATTCACAAAAATGCATGAAGGCGCTTTGAGAAAATTGGCATTGAATGTAGTAAAAAAATTCATTTTCGGTCATTTTTAAACGGAGTTTGTGGCCGTCGCCCTCGTAATGACACCAATTTGACAGCTGTAATAGTAGCTAAGAAGACCATATAATAGTATAGAATTTAAAAATCGATGTCATTATATGGGCGCTTAAAGCAAGAAGAACTTTAAAATCTGCAAATTTGAAAAACACGCAAAAATGTGCTACGCCCCCCCCCCCAAATTTAAAAATTCAATTTCACAAAAACGGTAAGGCAGACTAAGCTCATATTTTGCAAACATTACATTTATGATAAGGAACAACATTTGCAAAAATAAAGAAAATTAAAAAGGTCAACAATCACAACCTGCCTGATCCTTACAGACAATGTCTCTTAAGCATGAGAAATATGAGCCTATTTTACTGGTGAGACAAAAGGATTAAATTGCATTACAAACAAAGTTGGGCAAAGTATTGTTGAATGAATCTAGTGCAATCTCTAAAATTAGGGAGTACAACGATGACGCTTTAAAAAATCAACGTAACAATTTTATTGTGTGTAATATATATTATTTATTTAGTCACGTTAGAAACAATAAATACTTAAAGTTTTGACTGAAATGAAAAAAAAAAAAAAAAAGGAAACAAAGGACAAACTTGTATAACATACCAACATACCAATCGTAATAAGGAGTAAGTTTTCGCTCTTAAGCCTGGGTTAAGGGAAACCTAAGGGTTTTACACCGACATCCCGGTTGAGGCATTCAGAGACTGCTGTTTTACTCTTGTTATGGACTCGAAAATCTCAGAATATTGAACGCTTGCTGATGAGCTAAATCCATTTTAGCTACCAGTTTGTAGGCACTCAGTTTCAACGAGATTACGTCTACCGTCTGCTTGGTGATTGACTGTCCCAGACTGACGAGTCCGTAACAAGGACGAAACTGCAGTCTCTGGTTGTCATAATCGGGCTGGCGTCAAATTGCATGTATTACTGCCTTAGCCCTAGTTTTATGTGTGGCGGTAACTTACTTACTTCCTACCTAAGCTTTGCCTGTAAAGGACGAGGTGGACCGTGTACTATTGCTGTAGACTTTCGCTGGTGTGGGGAATTTCATTTATAGCAACCTGTTAGTTGGTACTCTCAGCTTCCATGAGATGAGATCTGCATCTAGCTCGGTTATTGACTCTTCCCTACTGGATGTCATAACTTGGCTGCTGGTATATTACATTGCATGCAAATTCGAGTTCGCTATTAATTTTAATTCAAATCAATAGAATATTTTTTAACGAATTGGAGCAATTTTTTGACTGAAAAGAAACAATAAGCAGTAAGTATGTCTGCCATAATTGTTTACTGAAATTAAATTCAACTGCAGAAAAACGATTTTTTTTCCTACTTGAGCTCATTTGATACGCTAGTTTAATTATATGAAAAAGTTCCTTTCGATAAGTTGTTTTCATCAGTTAGTATGAACATTCTTATGGTCTCAATCAATTTGTCTCATGAATGTTCTAAATCAGTTTAATAGCGTCTCTGATTAGTGAGATATATGAATTTTTTTTTTTTTGATAATTTATGAACCGTAAGCCAAATTCAGTTTATTCTTCGCATTTGAATTCATCGAAGCACAATTTTTTTTTCAAGCATGTTCACTTTTGTTGTTCATTTTTTGTAAAAATGTCAAAATACACCGCATCTGAGCTTATGACGTTCGACTTAGGCATCTCAGTGTTAGAGCAACAGTAGATCGACTGCGATTAGAAAGACATTTGTAACCGAGGACAGTCTGAAAACAACTTAGTTCCAACCACACCCCGCATTTTAGTCTCAAACAGTAGGTTTTACCTTAGACCATGGTTTTACCATGAGGGGGTCTGCAAGGCTGGGAAAGGAGATTGAAAGTTTTCTGCAATTGAGATAGATGCCTTGCGTCTTGGCTGTTCCCACCTGGACGTCAGCCCTTGGAAGTTATTCCTCAATCTCTAATACCCCTTACAACATCATATAAAACATGTTTCCTTGGTTTGTTGTGGTACCCTAATCTGCAGAGAACTAGTCCAAGTATTATTAAAACTTAAAATAAAAATAATTAATTTGAATTTTGACATCTTGAATTCAAATTATGTTTTTCGCAATCACGAGCGTGTATGTGTATGTATGCGCGTGTGTGTTTGTGTAGGCGTATGTGTGTGTGTTTGTGTAGACGCATGTGTGTGGGTGCGTGTGTGTGTGAGTGTATGTATGCATGTGTGTGAGTGTTGTGTATGCAGTGCTGTGCGTGTAGGCGTTCGTGTGTGTGTGTGTGTAGGCATGTGTGTTTGTGTCTGTGTGCAGGCATGAGTGTGTGTATGTGTGTGTAGGAGTGTGTGTATGTGTAGGTGTGTGTGTGTGTAGATGTGTGTAGGATATGGACGCAACCTGGACACGGTTTTCGCAAGAGGAGAAGCACTGTGAGGCCGGGTCGACGCGACGGTGGTGCTGGCAGAGGGTGCTGGCGAGAAAATAAAATCAGCGTAACGCCAAAAACAGTCAAATGAGAACAATAAGCAATCGTGATTGCTCAAAAAATGTCAAACATCAATGTGTCATAATTAAATAAAAAAATATATGTGAAGCACCGTTAATACGTTTTTAAGGGACTGTATGAAACAAGCGGATACATGAAAAAACGTAAAAAAAGAAACGTATAAACGGTGATTATAAAAAAAAAATATGTTATCTAAAGTAACTCAGCTTAGAAACGATGTGGTTCATTCAGTACGTGATACCATCCTTTTGGAATGACAGACTGTCTTAAAGCCAGAAAGGGCACTTCGGAGAATCTGCGACTGGTATATGGTTCCCAAATAATAATAGAATGGGAATCGCTTGACCTATTTAATCTTTTTATCTCAAACCTTGTGTTTATTTTTGGTAGACCTAAATAAGAAACAAAAATACGCTAATTACTCCGAAGCTATCACTGAGCTGAAAACTGACATTCAGTATGTCATCGAAAACATAGATTTACATCAAAAAAGTGAGTTGCCCATTATGTAGACCCATTAGCGGATAGAATGCTAAGTTGGATTTCCAGAGTTCGAAATACGTTTTCTATAGTGAAAAGGTAATATATGCTTAATCAATCTATTTTGTCTGAAAAACTGACAAAAGTAAATGAGAATGAATCTGTTAAGTTGCACACATCAAGTTGGGTTGAGCGGAACTTTAAGAACTACAACAAACGAATTGTTTGCCTTTGACTTGTCAGGTTTTGAAAACATACGCTAGGCTTTCTTTTCTTTTTTATAAGTATACTGATACTTACATTTTTACTCCCTTTTTTCAAAAATCAATTCAACTGACGGAACTCTTAATTTTATTGTTGCAAGACAAAAAGCAAATAAGTTAATTTTTGTGCTTGTCATTTACTAAAGCTATCTGTTTAAATTCAACTAATTAAATACTGTCAGATCGAGGAAAAAATTACCTTTGTTCACGAACTTTTTTTTAAAACTAATAATTTGCAGCAGAGAAAAAAAAATTGAAAATCAAATTGCGGATCAAGTATACTCAGTTTCAACTATAGTATTTTTTTTTAATTCTAAAGACTATCTGCATAGGTTTGGTTCGCATTACAATGTATGAAATAAAATAAGTATATAATTTCTGTATTGCAACACTAAAAAAAAAAAAGTTGATCTTAATATCTTTATGTTTATGTTAATTTTAATGCAGTCATTAATATGAAAATTGAAAATTTGAGAGAAGAAATAGGCGGTATACAGCTCTGTGCGAATAGCTTTTACTACACCCCCTATATTTCTTCCCCTTTCAATTTTTAATTTAAATTGCCGGTTATAAAGAACCCACTTGCAAAACATTTTCTAATTAGAAAAAAAAAAACACTTTTTGTCTCGATGAATGTGCGCGTTTTTCTAATAAATGTTAATACAGAAAATTGAAGTGAGAATCCTAACCAAATTCCACACGTAAAACATAATACTTTTTCTTTTATTGTTGACATTTCCTTAATTGACTCGGAGAGCCTAACACGCCCATTATCAACCTCATATGTTTTAAAATCGGCCAAACAATTTTAAACTTAATTAATCATATTAATTTGATTGTATCGAAATAATGAGTAAAAGATTCTTTTAATCCAACTACTGCGCCACAGCAACGCGTGGCTGGGTCAGCTAGTAGAATAATAAGGTCTAATGACAACATTGAAAAATGTTTTATTTCATGCTTGTTATCTGCAAAACTATGAATTGTTTGTTAGTTTCTTGCAGTAGTTGATCTGTATGTTTATTTAATATTACAATTTGTTGATTCGGATACATAGTTTTTGTTTTATTGCAAATCTCCCTTAGATAGGTCTTATTACTCACGCCACCTTATTTGAACATACAGAATGATACATGTATGCATACACATACACACTTATAATTTAGCTTACGCACACATACATACACACATACATACATACACACACATACATATGTACATACATCTATTCACCTACATGAGTGCATACAAACATACATGCATAAACATTTGAAACATAGCATTTTGAAAAGTTCAATTACAGCAGCGAATAGTAAACAGATGTGGTTACAAAAATGTTTGTCACACTCAAAACCTTTACATTTACGAGTGTTCGGTTTCCCAACCTTCTTTTACTTTCAATCTTTTGCTTTTTTGTCTCTCGAAATAATGCAAGAACACCCTCATTATGGCATAATTTTATTCATCTTGCTTTCAAAAATATCCCCCGGCTCCGAAGTAACGAAGCGAATTTTGTTGGAAATGTCTCCTTTTCCAACCAGTCAGAAGAATAGGCGGGGGAGGGGAAAACAAAACTTTTAGCGAGAAATCTATCTCCAATGATGATGATGATGGTAGTAGCGATCAAGAAAACCATCGTAGCGTGATAATGATTTCGTACGCTTCTCGAGCAATAACAATCAATATTCCATCTCGCCATTTTAAGAGAAATCTTCGCCATCTTCGCAAACAAACTTGCCTGCCATATTTCCTCATTATCGCATCCCGTTTGTGGCAGCTGACAAGCAGAAGTGGGTTTTCTTGCTTTTCAAAAATTTTTAAAACCACTGCTGTGTCTGGAGTTAAATTTAATGCCCGCCGATCAAAGCGATGTAAATGAGCGGCAGCAAGACATATTGTCATAAAAGTTGTTACCTTAATAATGAGGAATGATGTTACATTCGCTGCCCTTTCCGGCCGCAGGCTGTAATGTCCAACAGAGGAGTAATTTTGGTTTCAAAAATGTTTCTTGAAACTATCCTTTTCTCATTCCCAAAATCTTTTAACGTTTATAAGATTTTGGTAAGTAATAAGTATACTTTGAGCTTCGTTTGCTCACATCTTTTTAAAAATAAAAATGTACAGGATGCCAGAAAAGTCCTTGACACATTTTAAAAATTCATAGAAAAACTACTAATTATTGTATGAACATGCAGTTTGCGCCATAATACTTCACTGGCTCAAGAATTTTTTACGACTTTGTAACTAAAAGGGGAAAAAAAGTAGAATAATAAGTAATCTCTGTTTTTGCCACAGTAAGAAAAAGAAACGTCATGTGGGTGATTTAATCGATTTTATTAAAAAAAAAAAAAAAACAATTCCTTTCCCTACTATAGTAAAATGCGTGTACCGTTTGCGAACACGGGATGGACTTGAGCAGCGTTAAGATGTGATTCGAGAAACATACGGTGCACAATTGAATTCTGCTAATGAAATGTAGTGCTTTCTGCTTAATAAAATTATTAAACAATTACAACTTTTGCACTTCATTTATGACAAGAATATTTGAAGACTCGTTGAGGATAGATTATTCCTAGTGGGATCTAAGACTATTAAAGAGACTTAATAAGGCTTTTGTAACGAAGAACGGTTTTTTTTTGGAAAAATAGAAGGATCTACTGTAGTAGAGAATTATAAGATAAGTAATCAAGTCAAGCTGTTTCACTTATTGAACTTAATCCAGTAATTTATTTATACGCATAGTAATATTTCTATAAGACTTTTAATGATAATCATAATAATAATAATAATAATAATAATAATAATAATAATAATAATAATAATGATAATAATAATGATAATAGTTATTATTATTACTATTATTATAATTATTTTCATTATTGATCGACTTGATACTCGTACAGTACTAACGGTACCTGTGCGATGTTTTCTTTACTAATAATAAAGCTGAAAATCTCTCTGTCTGGATCTCTCTGACGCGCATAGCGCCTAGACCGTTCGGCCGATTTTCATGAAATTTGGCACAAAGTTAGTTTGTAGCACGGGGGTGTGCACCTCGAAGCGATTTTTCGAAAATTCGATGTGGTTCTTTTTCTATTCCAATTTTAGGAAAAAAATTATCATAAGACGGACGAGTAAATTACGAAATTATCATAACGTGGAATTGTAACATAGTCACAAGCCAATTGGCGAGATACGAAATTATCATAACGTGGAACCGCAACATGGGTACAAGCCAATTGGCGAGAAAAATTCACCATACATTATTTGTAAATATACAGGCGAACTAAAAGACCTTTTAATTTTTCTATTACGGGCAAAACCGTGCGGGTACCACTAGTTCGTAATAAAATGTTAGAATACCTGCTGGTTTGAATTATACATAGATTTTTTTTTATTTATAAAGCGTCTTCATTTTTTAATATCTTAGTGTTTTCACGCAGAATAGAAAATCAGCCTTCTACAGCAACGCCTTCTACGCTTACAATTGCCCTATTATAGTGTCGTCACTGCGGGGGGCGGGCGGGGGGGGGGACGGTCCGCCCCTGGTGTCACCCCAGACGTTGACATCCAAAATGAGAATACAAGGGTTTGAAAAATATAAAGCTAAAATATAATTTTAAGACTACAAATGTAAAAATGTTTCGGGGGGCAAACGCCCGGATCCCCCACTTTTGTTTATTCATTTTTTTTTTAAATTAGCCGACTTAAAATTGCGTTATAACACAATTGTAGTTGTTTCTGAAAACTGCGTGAATTTCACGTTTTTATGTTTATATAATATTTTATCTACATATATGTATATATTTTTGCGTTTGTGGGAAGGGAGAGGTGGGACAACACAAATTACCGCCCGGGTGTCACCCCTGCTTGCTACGCCACTGCCTATTGCACTACGTTGTCCTATTTATAAGCTACTTCACATATTAAATAAAGTAAACAGTCTTTTACTTTACTTAATATGTGAAGTAGCTTAAAGGGTGTCACCCCTGCTTGCTACGCCACTGTCTATTGCACTACGTTGTCCTATTTATAAGCTACTTCACATATTAAATAAAGTAAACAGTCTTTTAAAGGTTAAAAACTCCATGATGGAAGTGACCGAGTCATATGTATGTGTAAATCTTCGGTGAAGATTTGATGCACGGGAAAGGTGTGTAACTTTAAACGGTCACCCAACATTCTTCTTAAATAACCAACGATCTACTTTCATAAGATCCTTCACTTCTTAAACGTTTTTTGCTATCTTCAAATTTGAAGGTGTCCCCCTAGCAAGATTTGACCTTTAACGTATTCTCTACCTTCCAAGAATGATTTGGCGAAAAATGTGCGCCCTCGATAAGGGATGTTGTCCAAAGGGCCTGCTTCCACTTTTCAAGGTTAACACTAACCGATTCTTAGTTTAACACAATACTTTGATGGCATAACGTTGCTTTAAATTCCACAGCTTGCCGTAATTGTACAGACCTCAAACTCAAATTGTGCTTGTGCATCTAAAAAACATAAAAACAACATAACAACACAGCTTTTATTGATCACTCTCAGGATGACTCTTGTCCGACACATCTCGTACAATACATACAAAAATATGAAGTTGAAACATTGTATGCTTAGAATTGAAGTAAAAATGTTCAATTATTGATGAATAAGGAAATAAAATCATTAAAAAAATAGCAAAATAGAAAAAAAAGCGAGCACTCCCAGATGCGAGTTAGCACAGTCCCTGCAGAGCCCAACAATCGGACTGCAAAATTTTAAAAAAATCGAATAAAGTCGTTCGTTCTAGGTTAAAACAAAAACGTATGCACCATACGTAAATACAACAATTTTGTCTTACACATAGGTGAATTTCTTGTTTTATTTATTGGGGTAGAACAAGAGAGTAACGTAGTTCTGAATTTTAAACCTGCCATCCATATTAAACTCTTGATAATCGTTTTTACAAATTTTGTTTCGTCACGCTCTCTAGTGTACATAATGATTTACTGAATTTTATGATCCCGCTAAAAGTTCACGATAAAAGTATACATTCCGCAAATTGAATGTAACGTTTTAATGTCTTATTTTAGTGCAAACGTTGCGAACCTTTTTGAAATGTGTACCACTTCCTAAAGGCAAAAAACTCATAGTAAAAATATTAAAGAGGGAAAAAATGATTTACAAATTGATTATGTGATTTTTACTCAAATAAGTTCTTTCTCTACTTAGTCCGAAAAAGGAGAATCTCAGCATAGGAAAAATTCGTTGACTTTTATATGTTGCGAACTCACTCAAACAAAATACGAGCTAAATCTCGTACTTTGTTATTACAGGGGCAGAAGGGGAACTTCTTGGCATAAAAAGTTTACTGCTGGTCAACACAATGTTAAATTTAAAAACTTGTTTTCTTCCAAATAATTTTCAAACGATGTAACAAAACCTTTTCTACTGCCAACCATCCAAGATGCTCAATCTGTGAGAACAATTTCTAGTTTAGTCCTTTCCAATTTCTTTTTAATCACACTCTTAAGCATTTAAAAATATACTCTCTTATAGCTGTAACTGCAGGTTGGGGTGCAGGAACTTCCTTTTTTGAATTTGGTTTGCAAAATGTGTGGAGCATCAAAGAGTGTTCTTTTACTATGGAGGCGCATTTTTCCAACATCTGTTCGATCGTCACGGTGCAAAGTGTCTTTCGTCTTTAGTTCCACGTGACTATTTCCACAGGGGGGCTATCTAAAGTCGTGGGCTTTAACGATCGTCCACGAATACTGGAAGACCCGAAGAACCGCATCCGAGCCAAAACTGCCAATATACTGGTCGACATGCTCCAAAGAGTTGAACATAACGATGTTTCTAGATGAATCTATTATGTAGACCAATTTTTATTACGTCATTGTGGTTATTATAAAATTAATAATAAAAAATCACAAGAATGGCTTTCTTCGAATACGAGTAAGGATTTTAGAGTCTAACAACAAATTCCTGACACCAATATCTCCATTTTAAATAAGTGTTCGTGTGCGGTTCTTAATACTCCGCCTTGCCGCACTGTGGCATACATGCCACGAATTGGTCATCCCTACTTTGATGCATTCACTGTCGGCATTTTCTTGTAAATAGTGACCTCTGTAGTCCCCTATTCATATAAACTAAATATTGATAAATCTGAAGACAAGTGGTATTCTACAGTTTGCACTGCACCCTATTAGACACCCGAGTGGAATATTACTTTAACAGAGACTAATGAAATACAATAACTATTTCTCCCTTTTTCTCATCTGAATAGAATATTAAGCAACTACTTTCATAAGAAGATTTAATGAGTGATATGCACTCAACGCTTGTTTTTGCCTTACCGCTTCGTATTTCACATTCTCTTTGAAAACACGCTCACCGTTAGTGAGGTTCAAATTATTAATAAACCAATAACTTCTACCTCTTTTAAATTTTTTACGCAAGGTTAGGTAAGGGAAATTTCAGCAATGTTTTTCTTATCTGAAGCCCCTTATTATATGTTTCTATTTTAGGGATTACTTTGCTGACTTGTTGTCGGTTTTACAAATCTTACTAAGCTTGTTTCTTTTCTTAAACCATATAACCTTCCTCGTTAATTAAAACTTTATTTTCCTACGAAATTGCTTCAGTGACAAAATTACGGAAGATATTGTCAATAAGAGTTTTTTATTTTCTCTCATGTGCTAAGAAAATGTTTTCTCTCCTTTCCTTAAAAGATCATAAACAAAGAGAAAATACTGCTCACTGCTCAATGCTCTCATATTTTCTTATTGCCGGGGAAAAAAGAGTTGCTGAATAGGTCGTCTGAGGCAAAAATAAAATGAAAGAGAGCGATTTTATCTTTTCCTTTAGTTGGCAGCACCAATAAAACGAATCCATTGTTATCGTTTGAATGAACAATTGGCGGTTCACTTGGAGAGGGGTCTTTGGGGGCTGAACAACGATAAAGGATAGGTGGTAATTACAAGTGATAAAATTGGTGCCACTCCTAGATAACATTATCACAATGTCGTAGGCGCCGATTTTCATTTAATAACTAGAACATAGAAACAAACTATTAGCACTAGATGGGGCGATAATTTAGAACACCCAGTGTAAGATCTCGAGATTTTGTTGAAGCAATAAAAGTTAGGTGGCATTATGACTGAAAAGGACTTTGTGTGCTCCTGTATACTGGACGCAGTATTAGCTGTGATGTGGGTGCAATGTAAATTATTTTGCTTCTCAACTATCTCGTCGATCTATGTCATTGCACGTTTAGACATAAAATCACATTATGCTTTCGTTTAAAGTATCTTCAAAGCTTTTGTTTTATTTGAGGTTGAGATAAATATCAGAGCTTGATGTATTTATATGCTGTACTAATAATAGAGCTGAGGGTCTGGATTTCTGTCTCTATGTCTGGATGTCTAGATGGCTGTGATGCGCACAGCACCTAGACCGTTCTACCGATTTTCATGACATTTGGTGCAAAATAAGCTTGCAGCATGGGAGTGCGCACCTCAAAGAGATTTTTCTTTTTCTATTCCAATTTTAGGAACATTTTACCAAGCAAATTATCATAACATGGACGAGCAAGTTACCAAAACGTTGGTGAACAAATTACCATAACGTAAACGATGGGCTATTTCGAAAAAAAAAAAAAAAAAAAAAAAAAAAAAAAAAATATATATATATATATATATATATATATATATATATATATATAATACTCGTATACAGGAAAGTTATAAAAGAAATAAATATTTTGAAAGAAATAATAATAATAATAATAATCATGATTATTGAAGAACTAATAAAATTTAGTAGTGTCGGTAAATAAAACGTTTTGGGACAGTAAAGTAATAAAATGTTTAATTTGAAAGAACATGATCAACATATAATTTTAATGTCAAGATAAAAAATAATATATTATGAACATGAATTCTTGTCAGGTGTTCTTTGAATGTTCATGGTAAAACTGCACTGGCCGAATTTTTGTCCTAACATGAATGAATGTTCAAATTTAATTATCATTTTTAAAACACATTACTTTCAATTTGTTAATTTGTGCAAAAAT